>NW_020954844.1:4181649-4290303 GCF_900497805.2 Vombatus ursinus
TGCATGATCTCTTTGGGATATAGCCCTAGAAGTGCTATTGCTGGATCAAAGGGTATGCACATTTTTATAGCCCTTTGGGCATAGTTCCAAATTGCTTTCCAAAATGGTTGGATCATTTCACAACTCCACCAACAATGCATTATTGTTCCAATTTTTCCACATCTTCTCCAACATTTATCATCTACCTGTTTTGTCATGTTGGCCACTCTGATAGGTGTGATGTGGTACCTCAGAATTGTTTTGATTTGCATTTCTCTAATCAATAGTGATTTAGAGCATTTGTTCATGTGACTATAGATGACTTTAATTTCTTCATCTGAGAACTGTCTGTTCATATCCCTTGACTATTTATCAATTGGGGAATGACTTCTATTCTCATAAATTTGACTTAATTCTCTATATATTTTAGAAATGAGGCCCTTATCAGAGAGACTGGTTGTAAAAATTCTTTCCCAACTTTCTACTTTCCTTCTAGTCTTGGTTGCATTGGCTTTGTTTGTGCAAAAACTTTTCAATTTAATGTAATCAAAATTATCCATTTTGCTATTCATAATGTTCTTTATCTCCTGTTTGGTCATGAATTCTTCTCTTCTCCATAGATCTGATAGGTAAATTATTCCTTGCTCTCTCAGTTCATTTATGGTTTCAGCCTTTATATCTGAATCACGAACCCATTTTGACTTTATTTTGGTATATGGTGTGAGATTCTCATCAATGCCTAGTTTCTGCCATACTCTTTTCCAGTTTTTCCAGCAGTTTTTTTTTTCTTTCAAAGAGTGGGTTTTTATCCCAGAAGCTGGGGTCTTTGGGTTAATCAAATAATAGATTACTATAGTCATTAACTACTGTGTCTTGCATACTTAACCTATTCCACTGATCCACCACTCTATTTCTTAGCCAGTACCAAGTAGTTTTGATGATTGCTGCTTTATAATACAATTTAAGATCTGGAATGGCTGGGCCACCTTCCCCTGAATTTCTTTT
The DNA here is from genome assembly GCF_900497805.2 of Vombatus ursinus. Taxonomy (NCBI): domain Eukaryota; kingdom Metazoa; phylum Chordata; class Mammalia; order Diprotodontia; family Vombatidae; genus Vombatus; species Vombatus ursinus. The sequence continues at coordinate 4,182,634 of NW_020954844.1, forward strand.
CATTAGTTTCCTTGATATTCTGGACATTTTGTCCTTCCACATAAATCTTGTTATTATTTTTTCTAACTCTATAAAATAATTTTTGGCAGTTTGATTGGTATGGCAATGAATAAGTAAATTAACTTAGGTAGAATCGTCATTTTTATTATATTAGCTCAGCCTACCCATGAGCAACTGATGTTTTTCCAATTATTTAGATCTGACTTTATTTGTGTGAAAAGTGTTTTGTAATTGTGTTCATATAGTTCTTGGATTTGTTTTGGTAGGTAGATTCCTAAATATTTTATAATGTCTACAGTAAGTTTAAATGGAATTTCTCTTTCTATTTCTTGCTGTTGAACTTTGTTGGTAATATATAGAAATGTTGATCATTTATGTGGGTTTATTTATAGCCTGCAACTTTGCTAAAGTTGTTTATTATTTCAAGTGGTTTATTACTTGGTTCTCTAGAATTCTCTAAATATATCATTATATCATCTGCAAAGTGATAGTTTTGTTTCTTCTTTGCCTATTCTAATACCTTCAATTTCTTTTTCTTCTCTTATTGCTAAAGCTAACATTTCCAGTTCGATATTGAGCAACAATGTTGATAATGGACATCCTTGTTTCACCCCTAATCTTATCAGAAATGCTTCTAGCTCTTCCCCATTACATATAATGCTTACTGAAGGTTTTAGGTAGATGCTATTCATTATTTTGAGGAAGACTCCATTTATACCTATACTCTCTAGTGTTTTTAATAGGAATAGGTGTTCTATTTTGTCAAAACTTTTTCTGCACCTATTGAGATGATCATGTAGTTTCTGTTAGTTTTGGTGTTGATATGATCAATTATGCTGATAGTTTTCCTAATATTGAACCAGCTTGGCATTCATGGTATAGATCCTATCTGGTCATAATGTATTATTCTCATGATAAGTTGCTGTAATCTATTTGCTAATATTTTATTTAAAATTTGTGCATCTATATTCATTAGAGAAATTGGATTATAATTTCTTTCTCTGTTTTGACTCTTCCCGGTTTAGGTATCAGCACCATATTTGTATCGTAAAAAGAATTTGGTAAGACTCCTTCTTCACCTATTTTCCCAAATAGTCTATAAAGCATTGGAATTAATTATTCTTTAAATATTTGATAGAATTTGCAGGTAAATCCATCTGGCCCTGGAGATTTCTTCCTAGGGAGTTCATCAATGGCTTGTTCAATTTCTTTTTCTGAGATGGGGTTATTTAAATATTTTACTTCCTCTTCTGTTAATCTGGGAAGTTTATATTTTTGTAAATAGGGATCCATTTCACTAAGATCATCAAATTTGTTGCCATATAGTTGGGAGAAATAGTTCCTAATTGTTGTTTTAATTTCCTCTTCCTTGGTGGTAGATTCACCTTTTTCATTCTTGATACTAGTAATTTGGTTTTCTTATTTTTTTTAATAAAATTAACCAAAGGTTTATCTATTTTATTGGTTTTTTAATAAAGTCACCTCTTAGTTTTATTTATTAGTTCAATAGTTTTCTTAATTTCAATTTTATTAATTCCTCTTTCGGTTTTCAATATTTCTAATTTAGTGTTTAATTGAAGATTTTAATTTGTTCTTTTTCTATTTTTTTTAGTTGTATGCCCAATTCATTGATCTCCTCTTTTTCTATTTTATTTATGTAAGCATTTAGAGATATAAAACTTCCTCTAAGAACTGCTTTCACTGCATCCCATAAGTTTTGGTATGTTGTCTCATTATTGTCATTCTCTTGAATGACGTTATTGATTGTTTCAGTGATTTGTTGTTTGACCCCCTCATTTTTTTAGAATTAGATTATTTAGTTTACTATTATTTTTAGTCTATCTTTCCATTGCCCTTTATTACACATAATTTTTATTGCATCATGATCTGAAAAGAATGCATTTAGTATTTCTGCCTTTCTGCACCAGATTGTGAGGTTTTTATGCCCTAGTACATGGTCAGTTTTTGTTTATGTGCCATGTACCAATGAGAAAGAAGTATATTCCTTTCTATCCCCATTCAGTTTTCTCCAGAGGTCTATCATACCCATTTTTTCTAGTCTTCTGTTCACCTCCTTAATTTCTTTCTTGTTTATTTTGTGGTTAGATTTATCTAGTTCAGAGAGGGGGAGGTTGAGGTCCCCCAGTAGTATGGTTTTGCTGTCTATTTCTTCCTGTAACTCCCTGAACTTCTCCTCTAAGAATTTGGATGCTATACCATTTGGTGTATATATGTTTAGTAATGATATTACTTCATTGTCTATGGCGCCTTTTAGCAGGATGGAGTTTCCTTCCTTATTTCTTTTGATAAGATCCATTTTTGTTTTTGCTTTATCTGAGATAAGGATTGCTACCTCTGCTTTTTTTTTACTTCAGCTGAAGCATAATGTATTCTACTCCAGACTTTTATCTTTACCCTGTGTGGGTTACTCTTTTTCAAATGTGTTTCCTGTAAACAACATATTGTAGGATTATGGTTTTTAATCCAATCTGCTATATGTTTCCGTTTTATGGGAGAGTTCATCCCATTCACATTCACAGTTATGATTGCTATCTCTGTCTTTCTCACCATCCTTTTCCCCCTCTGTTTATGCTTTTCTTTCTGCTTTCTCTTTTTCCCTCCTCACTAGTGTTTTGCTTTTGACCACTGCCTCCTGCAGTCCCTCCTCCCTTCTATTAGCCCTTTCCCTTTTCTTCCTCTTTACCTTTATTGCTTCTTAAAGCCAGGAACTATATGAACACTATTACAAAACACTTTTCATGTAAATAAAATGAGATCTAAATAATTGGAAAAATATTAAATATTAATAATAATAATTAATTCATAATAAATATTAAATATATTTAGCAATAAAAATATTGCTAAAGGATAGGCTGGGCCAGTATAATAAAAGTAACAATTCTACCTAAGTTAATCTATTTAGTCAATGCCATAAGAATCAAACTTAAAAAAATATTTTATAGAGCTAGAAAAAAAATAAAAGAATTCATCGGGAAGACCAAAAGTTCAAGGATATCAAAGGACTCAATGAAAAATAAATACAAAAGAAGATGGTCTAGCCATAACAGATTTCAGACTGTGTTATAAAGCACTAATTATCAAAACAATCTGGAATTACCTAAGAAATAGAGTGTTGAATCAATGGAATGAATTAGGTACTTTACATTTTATGACCCCAGCAATCTAGTATATGATAAACCCAAAGATCTAAGTTTTTGGAACAAAAACTTTTTTTTGAAAAAACTACTGGGAAATCTAGAAAACGATATATCAGAAACTAGGTATAGACCAACATCTCATACCGTATAGCAAGGTAACGTCAAAATGTGTACATGATTTACACATAAAGCATGATGCCATAAACAAAATAAGGAAACATGGAACAGTATATCTGACAGAATTATGGAAAAGGAAGAATTTAGGTTCAAAGAAAATATAGAGAGCATTACAAAATATAAAATAGATAATTTTGATTATACAATATTAAAATGATTTTGCACTAACAAAGCTAATGTTAAGAAAATTATAAGGAAAGCAGAAAACTGGGATTTTTTTTCTTTTTGCAACTAATATTTCTGATAAAAGCCTCGTTTCTCAAATATATAGAGAACCAAGTCAAATTTATAAAAAAAAAATACAGGTCTTTCCCCAACTGACAAATGGTTCAAGGATATGAACAGGCAGTTTTCAGACAAAGAAATGAAAGCTATCTATAACCATATAAAAATGATCTAAATCACTATTAATCAGAGAAATACAAATGTAAACAACTCTGAGGTACCACCTCCCACCTATCAGCTTGACTACTATGAAAAAAATGAGAAAATAATAAATGTTGGAGAAGATGCGGGAAAACTAGGACTTTAGTGCATTGTTGGTGGAGTTGTGAACTGCTCCAACCATTCTGGAGGACAATTTGGAACTATGTCCATAAGGACATAAAACTGTGCATAGTCATTTATCTAGCAATACTGCCACTAGGTTCATATCACAAAGGCATCCAAAAAAAAGGGAAACAAGGTATAGTAGCTCTTTTTATGGTGGCTAAGAATTGGAAATACATTGGGGAATGGCTTTAAAAAGCTGTGGTATATGATTATAATGGAATATTATTATGTTGTAAGAAATGACAAGCAGGATAATGTCAGAAAAAACCTGGAAATACTCATATGAACTGATGCATAGTGAAGTGAACAAAACCAGGAGGATGTTGTACCCAGTAAAAGCAATATTGTTTGATGAAGAACTGTGAATGATGTAGCTATTCGCAAAAATACAATGATCCAAGACAATTCCACAGGAATAACAATGAAGCATACTTCCCACCGACAGAGAAAGAACTGATATTACTTGAATACAGACTGAACCATGATATTTTTCACTTTCTTCCTGTCATTTTCTTCTTTTATACAAGTCTTCTTGCACAAAATGGCAAATATGAAAATGTTTTACATCATTGCACATATGTTAAACCTATATCAGATTGCTTACCATCTCAGGGAGGGAAAAGGGTAGAAAAGGAGGATGGAGTAGACTTTGAAACTGAAACTTTAAATAAAAAGGTTAAAAATTTTAAAAAAAGAAACAAAATTTTATTTAATTTTTTTCAATCATATCTCTACTTCACATTAATTTATTCTCTCCTGGTTCTCTTCTTACCTTTCTGGACCCTTTATCTTAATCTTCTTTACTGATTATGATCCTTTCCCCACTCTTTAAAGGTAAGTATATACCAAGTTCATGTCCTGTATGTTTTTTTTTCTTTTCTTAATGTATACTGATTTCATCAGATTACAATGGTTCCCATAGGTTTGTGCTTTGCTGAACAACCAACCTTAGGAGAAAAAAAGTATAGTTCTTTGAGTGTGCTTAGCAGTCAGAGTAATAGGCATCAACTGGACCCAGAGTTTGCTCATTCTGTCCTTTGGAAGGATGAGTAAGGATAAGAGGTAGAATTGGAACTTATTTCTCAGAAAACAGGGTGAGTTTTAATATATTGCAAGTTTATCTTTATGAATAATATTTATAAAGGATAAGGATAGAAGAAAGCTACACAAAAATAAGTTCCTCAATTAACAAAAGGAAATGAGAATGCCATATATATAGAATTGAGTGATATATACAAATGTATTATATCCAGGTTTTGTTCAGTAAAAATAACTAATTCCTTGAAGAGGTTGTAAGAACACACATTCACACTCTTAGAAATTGTAATTGTTTAAACTATGATATCTCACTCTAGAAAAATAAAGAAGCACATGCAAAATTAAAATCCTGGAATGGGATAAGAAATTACAGAATAGACTACAATTGGATAGAAATAGGGGTGACACTAATGAAAATGTACAGTTTTTAGTTAAAAATAATTTAAAATTACATAGAAGATAAAAAAGAGAATTTTGAAGCATAGATTTATATGATCAAATAAAGCATAGAATGAAAATAGTGGTGGTACAAAATTTATGACAGAAAGAAAAAACAGAGAGAGAAATGGAGACAGAGATAGAAAGACAGAGCGAGACAGAGAGACAAAGACAAGGACAGAAAGAAACATAAAGAGACCAACAAAGACAGGGACAAAGAGAAACAGAGAGATAGTATATGAGACAGAGAGAGAGAAAGATAAAAATTAATAATTTAATTAAGTTCAAGGAACTTGGAATAGGTGGGGAAATATATATTGTGCACCTCTTAATGTTAGCAAAATCAATCATACTAAAAGAGTACTGACTTGAATAAGGAAGGAGCTAACCACTGATACCAAAAAAAGGGAGGGAAACAAAAAAATCAAATGATTCTAAAGTATGGATGGGTTGAAAATCCTACAAAATGAAATATAATACAGGAAAGGATAAGAAAACAAAACTTACACTTATTTTGCCTGCAAAAAATTACACATGTAGAATAAAAATGAGTTTTGAACAAAATTTTATATGCATCAACCTCTTTCAAAATGTAACTTAATAGTTTTAGAAATAGTGAAACAGAGATTTACCATGCCAAGTGGCTATTTTCAGTAGAATCATTTTAGTATTCTTGATTGCAGAGGTGATGATGATATCATTAGTATGGCAATTTTTATGTATGGCTAAGGTAGAAACATTATCATGAAATATCATGAGTAAATGAATTGGAACATCATAGTACTTGATGGTACATCAATATTTGTACAGGAGTTCAGTAATATAGTGTCAAGGGTTTCACTACAAAGGAAAACTTTTAGATTTGTATGGAACTTCTTGAGAGTAGAAATAGAAAGACCTGGGGTGTGGGATGCAATTATGTATAGCATGAAACACTTCTTTCCTGATGGGAAGGGGAATCTTTCATTCATCTTTACAGTCAAAAGTCTCTTTCTCAGACTCCCTCTTCTGAACCAATCTTAAATTACTGAATCATAGGAAGATTAAGGTTCTAGGATTTTCATTGAAACTGCCAGTTATCAACTTCACAGTGCAAGCTCCCCATAAACAAAAGTTCTTTCTGTTGACAGTATGATATACTGTCTCTTTTAATGCTTCTCAATTTCTTGTTAGACATTGAATTCTCAAGTTTCCCTTCTTTGCTCATGTCAAAGCTTCAATATTCTAATTACTGTTCAGTCACTCATTTATAACACTGGCCATCAAGTTAAGATTGTGGCCTCAGTTTTTGGTTTAACACTGTAAGTTGACTTTGAACTTGAATCCCCATCTTGATAGTAGTGCAGCAAGACCCAGGAGCATCTCAGTACAGGAAGGGTAACCAGTGGAAACTGGCTTTGAAAATCACCACCTGCCTCAGTTTCTACAGTTGTCAAGTCTCCCAGTGCCTCAGCAAAACTCTAGGAAGTGCTCCTAGGGCCCCAGGTGGAGAAACATCCCATAGCAGTGAAATATACATCTGAAAGGAGCCAAAGAGAGTGAAAGGAGCAAAAGGAAAGACCCTGGTGAGCAGGCAACCTCCAGGTGCCAGACTATCCAATCCTACCCCTAGAGTTTCAGTGTTGCTGATTCCAGCCCCACACCAGGTAACATGCCAGAACCCTACAACCTCCAACTGCCAGCAGTTGAGGCCCCAGCACACAGAGCCAGTGATCAGGCCCAGGTTCCCAACAAAAAAGGTTAGGTCAGTCCCCTCTGCTCCCCAACAGGAGAGGTCAATCTCTCTAAAGGCCAGGAAATAAACAAATGCAATGAGCAAAAAGAAACATTCTATAGATTCTTATTATTGGAATAGTGAATATCAAGGTAGAAATTCTGAAGAGGACAATATTGTCAGCAAACTCATATCTGGAACCTCAAAAGGGATTATAAACCGATGTGAAACCAAAAAAGCTTTCTTGGAAGAGTTTAAGAAGGATTTTAAGAGTCAAATAAGAGAGGTAGAAGAAAAATTGGGGGAAAAAAGAGAAGTATACAAGAGAGAGTCAATAGCTTGGAAAAGGAAGGAGAAAAATTAACTGTAGAAAATAAGTCCTTAAAAAATATAATTGGCCAAATGGAAAAAAATGTGCACTGAAGGAAACAACTCCTTATGAAGCATAATTGGCCAAATGGAAAAAGAGGTACAAAACCTAACAGAAGAAAACGATTAGTTAAAAATTAAAATTGGGCAAGTGGAAGCTAATGACTTGTGAGAGAGTAAGAATCAGACAAACAGAAACAAAAGAAAGAAAAAAATAGATGAAAATATATAAAGTATATACTGGTAAAACAACTGACCTGGAAAATAGATCCAAGAGAGACAATTTAAAAATTATTGGTCTACCTGAAAATCATGATGAAAAAAATAAAAAAAGCCTGGACAACAGCTTTCAGGAAATCATCAAGGAAAATTGCCCTGAGTTTGTAGAACTAGAAGGTAAAATAGCCATAGAAAGAATCCACCAATCCCCTCCTCAAAAAGATCCCAAATTGAAAAGACCAAAGAATATAGTAGCCAAATCCCAAAGTTACCAGGTCAAAGAGAAAATACTGCAAGCAGCCAGAAAGAAACAATTTGAATATCATGGAACCACAATCAGGATTATGCAGGACCTTGCAGCTTCTTTATTAAAAGATTATAAGTCATGGAATACTACATTCCGTAAGGCAAAGCAGCTTGGATTACAAAGAAGGATCAACTACCCAGCAAAAATGAACATGATCTTTTAGGGGAGAAGATGGACATTCAATGAAATAGGGGACTTCTAGACCTTCCTGATAAAAAGGCCAGAGCTCAACAGAAAATTTGATCTTCAAATACCAGACTAAAGAGAGACATAAAAAGGTAAATGGGACAGAAAAAAATGCTATAAATGTTTGAACCTTACTATCATCAGATTAATAAAATTGAAAATAAGAAAACTATTGAACTAATAAATAAAACTAAGAGCTGGTTTTATTTAAAAAAAATATATAAAATAGACAAACCTTTGGTTAATTGAATTAAAAAAAAGAAAGAAGAAAATCAAATTACCAGTATCAAAAATGAAAAAGGTGAAACCACCACCAAGGAAGAAGAAATTAAAACAAAAATTAGGAACTATTTTTCCCACCTGCATGCCAATAAATTTGACAATCTTAGTGAAATGGATGAATATTTTTAAAAAAATATGAATTAGCCCAGACTAAAAGAAGAGGAAGTCAAATACTTAAATAACCCCATCTCATTAAAGAAATTGAACAAATTATTGATGAATTCCATAGGAAAAAATCTCCAATACCAGAAGGATTTACAAGAAAATTCTACCAAACATAAAAGAACAATTAATTCCAATACTATATAAACTATTTGATAAAATAATTGAAGAAAGAGTCTCTCCAAATCCTTTGTATGATACAAATATGGTGATGATACCTAAACTGGGAAGAGTCAAAACAGAGAAATAAAATTATAGATCAATTTCCATAAGGAATTTAAAGGTATTTTTTTTTTGAGGAGGAAGCAATGGGGGTTAAGTGACTTGTCTAGGGTCACAGGGCTAGTATCAATTGTCTGAGGTTGGATCTAAACTCAGAACCTCCTGCCTACAAGGCTGGAGCTCTATTCACTGTGCAACCTTGCTGCCCCTTAGAGGCAAAAATTTAAATAAAATATTAGCAAATAGATTACTGCAAATTATCACAAGAATAATACACTATGATCATGAAGGATTTATATCAGGAATGGAAGACTGGGTCAATATTAGGAAAACTATAAGCATGATTGATCATATCAACAAAAAAAACTAACAGAAATCACATGATCATCTTCATAGATGTAGAAAAAGCTTTTGACAACATATAAGAACTATTTCTATTAAAAACATTAGAGAGCATAGAAAGAAATGGAGTCTTCCTTAAAATAATAAATAGCATCTACCTAAAAACTTCAGCATGCATCATATGTAATGGGAACAAGAAAGAAGCATTTCCAATAAGAGTAGGGGTGAAACAGGGGTGTCCATTAGCAACACTGTTGTTCAATATTGTACTGGAAATGTTAGCTTTAGAATTAAAGAAGAAAAAGAAATTGAAGGTATTAGAATAGGCAAAGAAGAAACAAAGCTATCACTCTTTGCAGATGATATGATGATATACTTAGAGAATCCTAGAGAATCAAGTAAAAAACTACTGAAATAATCAACAAGTTTAGCAAAGTTGCAGGGTATAAAAGAAACCCATATACATCATCAGCATTTCTTTATATCACCAACAAAGCCCAATAGCAAGAGATAGAAAGAGAATATTTAGGAGTCTACCTACTGATTCAAAGCCAGGAATGATATGAACACAATTGTAAAATGATTTTAACATAATAAAGTAAAATCTAAATAATTGGGAAAACATCAGTTGATCATGGGTAGGCTGAGCTAATATAATAACAATGACAATTCTACCTAAGGTAATTTACTTATTCAGTGTTATACCCATAAAACTACCAAAAAATATTTTATAGAGCTAGAAAAAAATAATAGCAAGATTCATTTGGAATAACAAAAATTCCAGAATATCAAGGGAACTAATGAAAAGAAATGCAGAGGAAGATGGCCTACCCGTTTTAGATCTTAAATTGTATTATTAAGCAGCAATCATCAAAACTACTTGGTACTCATTAAGAAATAGAGTGGTTGATCAGTGGAATAGGTTAGTTATGCAAGAAATAGTAATCAATGACTATAGTAACATACTATTTGATAAACCCCAAGACCCCAGCTTCTGGGATAAGAACTAAATATTTGACAAAAACTGCTGGGAAAATTGGAAAAGAATGCGGCATAAACTAGTCATAGACCAAAATCTCACACCATATATCAAAATAAAGTCAAAATGGGTTCATGTTTTAGATATAAAGACTGATACTATAAGCAAACTGGAAGAGTAAGGAATAGTTTACCTATCAGATTTATGGAGAAAAGAAAAATTCACGACCAAACAGGAGATGGAGAACATTATGAAATGCAAAATGGATAATTTTGATTATATTAAATAGAAAAGTTTTTGAACAAACAAAGGCAATGCAACCAAGGTTAGGAGGGAAGTAAAAAACTGGGAAAGAACAACCATGTCTCTGATAAGGGGCTCATTTCTAAAGTACATAGAGAATTAAGTCAAATTTAGAAGAATACAAGTCATTCCCCAATTGATAAATGGTTGAAGATATGAACAGGCAGTTCTCAGATGAAGAAATTAAAGCTATCTATAGTCGCATGAAAAAAATGCTCTAATTCACTGTTGATTAAAGAAATGCAAATCAAAGCAACTCTGAGGTACCACATCACACCTGTCAGATTGGCCAAGATGACAAAACAAAAAAATGATAAATGTTGGAGAAAATGTTGAAAAATTGGAACACTAATGCATTGTTGGTGGAGTTGTGAAATGATCCAACCATTTTGGAGAGCAATTTAGAACTATGCCCAAAGAGCTATAACAATGTGTTTACCCTTTGACCCAGCAATTGCACTCCTAGGGCTGTGTCCCAAAGAGATCATGCAAATGGGAAAATGACCTACATGTACAAAAATATTTACAGCAACTCTTTTTGTGGTGGCAAAGAATTGGAAATTGAGGGGATGCCTATCAATTAGGGAATAACTGAACAAGTTGTGGTATAAGAATGTAATGGAATACTATTGTGCTATAAGAAATGGAGAGCAGGCAAATTTCAGAAAAACCTGCAAAGACTTGTATGTACTGATGCTAAGTGATGTGAACAGAATCAGGAGAACATTGTACACAGTAAGAGTAACAGCCAGGTTCTGTGATGACTAATGTTGATAGACTTTTAGCCATTCTCAGCAATGCAAGGATCTAAGACATCTCCAAAGGTCTCATGATGGAAAATGCTATCCACACCCAGAGAAAGAACTATGGAGTTTGAATGCAGATCAAAGTATACTTACAATTTGTTATTTTTCTTCTGTTTTGTTTTGTTTTCTCTTTCTTGTGGTTCCCCATGTTGGTTCTAATTCTTCCTTACAACATCATTAACATGAAAATATGTTTAATAGGAATGTATATGTATAGCCAATATGAGATTATGCACTCTCTTATGGAGGGAGGTCAGGAGGAAGGGGGAGAAAAAAATTGAAACTCAAAAGCTAATCAAAGTGATTGCTGATAAATTAAAATAAATTAATTTTTAAAAAAAGTAAAAAAAAATCTGCTAAGGTTAGGCCACCTTCCCTGGCATTTATTTTCATTAGTTCCTTTGATATTCTGGACCTTTTGTTCTTCCAAATGAATCTTGTTTTTATTTTTTCTAGCTCCATAAAATATTTTTTTGTAGTTTGATATGGGACTCAATAAGTAAATTAATTTGGATACAAATGTCATTTTTGTTATATTACCTCAGCCTACCTTTGAGCAATTGATTAAGATCTGATTTATTTAGATCTGACTTTATTTGTGTGAAGATGGATTCTGTTTTTTTTAACTATTCTGTTATCTGATTCTGGTTTATGGGTGAACTCAATCTATGTGTACTCAGAGTTCTTGTTTACTAATTGCACATATCCCTTTATCTTGTTTTCCTGTACTTTAATTTGGCTCTTTCAACCACCAACCCCTTAATTACAACTACAAAAAAAAAAAGGTTGATGGAAGAAAAATTTCCTTAATAGTAGTAATCAATAATTACTTTTTTACTTATTAATTTATTTATTTTTAGTTTTCAACATTCACTTCCACAAGATTTTGAGTTCCAAATTTTCTCCCCATCTCATCCCTACCCCCACCCCAAGATGGCATGCTTTCTGAATAACTCTTCCCCTAATCTACCCTCCCTTCTATCTCTCCTCTTCTCCTCTTATCCCCTTCACCTTCAATTTTCCTTTAGGGCAGGATAGATTTCTATACCTCATTTCCTGCACATCTTATTTCCCAGTTGCATGTGAAAACATTTTTTTAATATTTGTTTTCAAAACTTTGAGTTCCAAATTTTCTCCCTTCCTCCCTCCCAACCCATCCTATTGAAAATGTTAGCAACTCTATATAGGTTATACATGTGTAGTCATGCAAAACACTTCCATAGTAGTCATGTTGTGAAAAACCAACTATATTTCCCTTAATCCTATCCCACCCCCATTTATTGTATACTCTCTTTTGACCCTGTCTCTCCTTAGAAGCATTTCCTTTTGATTATCCCTTCTCCCAATCTGCCCTCCCCTCTATCATTCCCCCCAGCTCTCTTGTCCCCTTCTCCCCCATCATTTTCCTGTAGGGTAAGATAGATTTCCTTACCCAATTGAGTGTGTATGTTATTCTCTCCTTAATCCCAATCTGATGAGAATAAGATTCACTCATTCCCTCTCACTTTGCCCCATTTCCCTTCTATTGTAGAGCCTTTTCTTGTCTGTTTCCTGTGAGATAATTTACCCCATTCTACCTCTCCTTTCTCCTTCTCCCAGTATAATACTCTCACACCATTTAATTTTATTTTCTAGATATCACCCCTTCATCTTCAGCTCACCCTGTGCCATCTATCTATCTATCTATCTATCTATCTATCTATCTATCTATCTATCTATCTACATACTACATACATACAATTTTTCCCTCCTACCACCCTAATACTGACAAAGCTCTCATGAGTTACAAATATCATCTTTCCATGCAGGAATGTAAACTGTTCAAACTTAACAAGTCCCTTATGATTTCTCTTTCCTGTTTACCTCTTCATGTTTCTATTGAGTCTGTATTTGAAAGTGAAATTTTCTATTCAGCTCTGGTCTTTTCATCAAGAATGCTTGAAAGTCCTCTATTTCAATGAATGTCCATTTTTCCTCCTGAAGTATTATACTCATTTTTCTGGGTAGATGATTCTTGGTTGTAATCCTATCTCCTTTGACCTCCAGAATATTATATTCTAAGTTCTCTGGTCCCTTAATGTAGAAGCTGCTAAATCTTGTGTTATCCTGATTGTGTTTCCACATTATTTTGAATTGTTTCTTTCTGGCTGCTTGAAATATTTTCTCCTTCACCTGGGAAATCTGGAATTTGACTCTAATATTCCCAGGAGTTTTCCTTTGGGGAATCTCTTTCAGGAGGTGATCGGTGAATTCTTTCCATTTCTATTTTGTCCTCTGGTTCTAAAATATCAGGGCAGTTTTCCTTGATAATTTTTTGAAAGATGATATCTAGGCTCTTTTGTTTTTTCATCATGGCTTTCAGATAGTCCAATTTTTTTTTAATTATCTCTCCTGGGTCTATTTTCCAGGTCAGTTGTTTTTCCAATGAGATATTTCACATTGTTTTCTATTTTTTCATTCTTTTAATTTTGTTTTATAGTGTCTTGATTTCTCGTGAAGTCACTAGTTTCCAATTGTTCCATTCTAATTTTTAAGGAAGTATTTTCTTTAGTAAGCTTTTGGACTTCCTTTTCCATTCAATCAATGGCATTCTTCTCTTCATTGGCTTTTTGGACCTCTTTTGCTATTTGGATTAGGCTATTTTTTAAGGTATTATTTTCTAAAGCATTTTTGAGTATCCTTTAGCAAGCTGTTGACTAATTTTTCATGATTTTCTTTCATCACTCTCATTTCTCTTCCTAGTTTTTCCTCTACTTTTCTTACTTGCTTCTCAAAATCCTTTTTGAACTTTTCCATGGCCTGGGACTGATTCATATTTTTCTTGGAGGCTTTGGATGTAGCAGGTTTGACTTCATTGTCTTCTGGTTGTATGTTTTGATCTTCTTTGTTGCCAAAGAAAGATTCTATGGTCTGATTTTTTTTATTTATGTTTTGTTTATTCATGATTCCAGTCAATTACTTGAGTTTTAAACTCTTTGTTAAGGTAGGGGTCTGCTTCCAAGTACCATCCCAAGCTTCAGGGGTTTTGTGCAGTTGTTTTCAGAGATACTTCTAGGGACCTGTAAATTTGGGTGAGGTGTTTTCTCCTTTCCTGGCCTGTGCTGTGGTCTATGAGTGACCACAAGCACTCTTTTCTGTCTTGGAATTGTGAGGAGGATTTCCTCTCCACCACCACTATAAGCTTCACCATGCCAGCCCTTCCCTGTTATCCAGAACTGTGACCCAGGTCCAAGCAAGAACAAAGCAAGAGAATCCTGCACAACCAAAGAGATCCCTGCAATCACCTTCTGATCAGCCCCTCAATTCCCCCTCAGTCTATGGGCAGGAAGCTCTGGAAGAAGCCACTACCCTGGGACCACATGGGGACTGAATCTAAGACCTACCTTCTCTCTCACTGTAGACACAGATTTTTCCTACTGACCTTTTAAGTTGTTTTTGGCATTCATAGGTTGAGAAGTCTGGAAACCACCATATCTGCTAGTAATTCAGTCCTCTGAGGGCTGTTCCTGGTTCACTGAGGCCTATTTTGCTTCTGTGCAACATGTCAAACTGCATTCCTCTTCCCACTCGGCACAATATACCTTTCTGATCAACCATCCAGGTTGTCTTGGGCTGAAAATTTGTTTCACTCTGTCTTTTTGTGGATTCTGCTGCTTAGAATTTTTTCAGAGCCATTTTTATAGGTATTTTGAGGGGTTTTGGGTGGAGCTCAAGCAAGTCACTGCTTTTACTCCACTCTCAGTGATCAATAATTAAAGCAACATGTTTCTATTCCGCAGTTCCTCTTCACTTCTCCTTGTCCTGTAGTCACTGTCACTGCAACTCTGTTATTGAAGTTGTTTTTTTTCTTAATGTATAAGTACTTTCTTTCACCTATCTTGCAATTTCCTTTATACTATCACCTCTCTATCTCCATCTATTTCACTCTTTTAGCATAAGATATTTTTTTTTCTTTTTTATTTTTTTGGTTAGGCAATGGAGTTAAGTGACTTGCCCAGGGTCACACAGCTAGTAAGGGTTATGTGTCTGAGGCTGGATTTGAACTCAGGTCCTGCTGAATCCCGGGCTGGTGCTCTATCCACTGCCCCAGCATAAGATATTTCTACACCATACTTGCATGTATGTGTGCTTGTATGAGGTGGGGAAAATATATCTAAATTCATTTTAGAAAGTTAGATTCATAGTAGGACTTTTTCCTTTTCCCTCATCATGCCTCTGTGTTTTTGTAAATTTCATCTTATGAATCCTCACTAAAGAAACAGTAAATCCCTCTTTTTCCTCCTTTTATTTACAGTACATAGTTCTCTCTCTTACCCACTTCATTTTTCTAAAACTTTTGAAAGAAATCGAAAGCATGTTCAGAAATTCTCTCTGAATTGTCTTCTTAAAAAAAATGTTTTTCTTCTCTCCATTGTAGGATATAAACAATTCTTCCTCATATAATTCCTTCCAATAGTAAAAATTGATATAACATTTTGTTTCTGTTGACATCTATGTTACATTTCACATTTTCTCCTCACCCTAGGTTTTTTTTATCAGAATAAATTTTGGAAGTTTGTTACTTCATTAAAAAATTCCACATGACTTCAGAATAATACTCAGTTTTACTGTATCGGTTGTTGTTGATTGTAAATATTTAATTTTCTTTTTGAAATATTATATCCTGTTCTGGGAGCCAAGATGGTGGAGTAAGAAGTAAATCACTCTCACCCTCCCTTATTGACCTCTGAAAACCCAGAAAATATCACCCCTGGAATAAACCTTGGAGCAGTTGAGCCAGCAGAAAGACGGTGTGCAGTAGTCCTGTAGCTCAGGCTCCTTTTGCTCTGGAGGAGAAGGAGCAATACAGGATGGAAGGTGTTCCAGTGAGCCAGTGGCAAGCCCCACCCTCAGCATACCATGGGGAGATCCTGAGTCCCAGAGTAAGGAAACAAGCAATCACCAACACCAGGACCCCCTGAATACCTCCATAAAGGCAGGGGCATGAATAGACACCAGCTTGGAAAACTATAACATTGGATGGCTTTCTCCAGCAGCCAAATCGTCCAGTGCCTCAGCACAATTTCCAGGAAGCACAACTCCAAGAGGCAAAGCTCCAGGCTGGGAGACATCCTCAAGTAGTAAAACATCCCTGTGCAAGACCCAGTAGAGCAGGAGCCAAAAAAAATGAGTGTAAGGCCTATGTGACCAGGCATCCCCTAGGGGCCAGAATCCCCACCCCTACCCCAAGAGCTCCAGTATTGTTGACACCAGCCCAACAACAGGTAAGCTGCCAGAACACTATAGCCTTCAACTGAGCTGATGTCCCATCACACAAAGTCAGTGACAAGGTCCAGGGAACCCAGCACAAGAAGCTTGGGTCAGTGCCCACTGCACTCCTGCAAAACAGCTCAACCTTTTTTTTTTGTCAGGAAGCAGGCAAACATCACGAACAAAAAGCATAAATGGACAATGACCATATATTCTTATCATGGGGAAATGGAAGATCAAGGCACAAATTCAAACGAGGACAACGTTATTGGTATACTCACATCCAAAACCTCAAAATGAAATATGAACTGGTATCCAGCACAAAAAGTCTTCTTGGAAGAGCTCAAGAAGGATTTTAAAAATCAAATAAGACAGATAGAAGAAAAGTTGGGAAAAATAAATAAGAGGTATATGAGAGAGTCAATAGCTTGGAAAAGGAAGGAAAAAAATAACTGTAGAAAACAAGTCTTTAAAAAATGCAAGTGCCCAAATGAAACAAAAAAGGTACACTGAAGACAACAAGTCCCTAAAAATACAATTGGCCAAATAGAAAAAATAAAAATACCTGAAGAAAATAACTGCTTGAAAAGCAAAATTTGCCAAGTGGAAAAAGAGCACAAAAACTCATTGAAGAGATTTCTTTAAAAAGTTAAATGGACCAAATGTAAAAGGAAGTGCAAAATCAAAAGGAAGAAAACAATTTGTTAAAAATTGGAATTGGGCATGTGGAAGCTAATGACTCTATGAGAGACTAAGAATCCATAAAACAGAAACAGAAGAATGAAAAAATAGAAGAAAATGTATAATGCCTCTTTGGTATAACAGCTGACCTAGAAAAAGTTCCAGGGGAGACAATTTAAAAATTATTGATTTACCTGAAAATGATGATGAAAAAAATAAAAAAGTGTGTACAGCATCTTTCAGGAAATCAAGGAAATATGCCCTGAGGTACTAGAACAAGAGGGTAGAATAGTCATGGAAAGAATCCACAGTCATCCCCTGAAAGAGATCTCAACTTGCAAACACCAAAGTAATATTGTAGTCAAATTCTAAAATTACCAGGTCGAAGAAAAAATACTCTAAGTAGCCAGAAAGAAACATGGAACCACAGTCAAAATTGTGCAGGAAAATGCAGCTTCTACATTAAAAGATCAGAGGCCATGGAATAGGATATTACATAAGGCAAAGAACTTAGATTACAACTAAGGATCAACTATCCAGCTAAATTGAGAATAATCTTTCAGGGGAAAAGATGGATATTCAGTGAAATAGAGGACTTCCAAACATTCCTGAATAAAAGACCAGAGCTCAACAGAAAATTTGATCTTCAAATATAAGACTCAAGAGAGGCATAAAAAGGTAACAGGAAGGAACAAAAAACAAATTATACTGGGAGAAGTAGAAAGGGAGAGGTAGAATGGGATAAATTATCTCACATAAAACAGACAAAAAGGTTTTACAGTGGAGGCAAAATGAGGGAAGGTGAGAGGGAGTGAGTGAATCTTATTCTCATCGTATTTGGATTAAGAAGAGAATAATATACACACTCAATTGGTTATGGAAATCTATCTTACCCTACAGGAAAATGGGGATAAGGGGATGAGAGAGTGGGAAGATGATAGAAGAGA
Organism: Vombatus ursinus; assembly: GCF_900497805.2. Lineage (NCBI taxonomy): Eukaryota > Metazoa > Chordata > Mammalia > Diprotodontia > Vombatidae > Vombatus > Vombatus ursinus. The sequence goes on from NW_020954844.1 coordinate 4,200,766, forward strand.
CAGCAGATTGGGGGAGGGAGTAATCAGAAGCAAACACTTCTGAGGAGGGACAGGGTCAAAAGAAAGAATAGAATAAATGGGGGGATGGAATAGGATGAAGGGAAATATACTTAGTTTTTCACAACATGACTACCATGGAAGTTTGTGCATGACTACACATGCATAACTTGTATCAAGTTGCTTGCCTTCTCAATAGGATAGGTAGGTAGGGAGGAAGGGAGGGAGAAAATGTGGAACCCAAAGTTTTAAAAACAAATGTTAAAAAAATGTTTTATCATGCAATTGGGAAAATAAGATATACAGTAAATGGGGAATAGAAATCGATCCTACCCTATAGGAAAAATGAAGGGGAAGGGGATAAGAAAGGGGTGGGAATGATAGAAGGGAGGGCAGATTAGGCAAATGGGTATTCAGAATGCACCATGTCTTTATATTGCATATAAATTATTTCTATCCCTTCTTTATTGTTTGTCACACCTCCAAAAAAGTTCATCTTCTGCTTCTAAACGCCTGTCTTACATTTTTATATGAACATCAATTGGATAGATTGGAAAAGAGAAGATATCAGGTGAACATTATAGCTATGTTCATTTATGTCAAGGACTATAATAAAAAGGAGGTACAAGCCCTTTTTCATTTTCCCCCTAGAGTAAGAACCAAGACCAATAGGTAAAAACTAAATGGCAGCAGATTTATATTACTCCTCAAAATTGAAGCTGTCCAAATGTGGAAGAAATCCTCTCAAGAGAGTGTATTCTGCCTCTGAAGGCATTCAAGCAGAGACTAGACAGTATTCTTTTGAGTGTCATATAGTAGGAATTTCTCTGGTGTATAAGTTGAAACAGAGAGGGCTCTGAAGTCCCTTCCAACTCTAAAATTTTGCTACTAGAAGATTATTTGGCTGAAGAGCAAGACTTTCTGCCTTTCTACAAGGTATATTGACTTTGTGACTATTTTTCTATGGTCTTTTATTATATGCATTATTGTTTATGTATCATTTTGTTTATTATCAAGGGAGGATCAGAATTGTAATTTTGCCTTTCTTTGGATTTACAGTGGTTATCAGAGTAGGTGATTAATAAATGCATGCAATTGGTATTGTTAACAATGGTAATGATGATAATTTGATGGTAAGGTATTGGGAAGTGGAGTTACAAAGTCTTGGTTTATAATTGTTTTCAGTAGTACACTATGTACATGACCATGTACAAGTTACATAAACTCCCACAGCTTCATTTGAGTAATTGGCAAAATGAGGGTAATCACACCTATTAAACCTATTTCAGTGTTCTGTGAGACCCTAATTGCATAGTATGAAAGGTGCTTTGAGAACTTTGGAGTAATATACATGTTTTAATTGGAGAGGCACTTTAGACTATTAGAAAGAAAGGCACATTTGAAATAAGGAAAATCTAGATTGAAATTCTTTCTCTGACACATGCATGCATGGATGAATGGATGCATGAATGAAAGAAAAAGCATTTACGAATTGTCTATTTGCCAAGCACAGTGCCAAACTGTGAAGATACAATAGTAAATCCATCCAGTTCCTGCTCTCAAAGGGCTCACATTCAAGTAAGGGGAGACAATACATAGAGATTTTAATTGTGTCAAATTGAAAAACTTCATGGTCCTTTGGGCACACTGACAACACACTTGGTAATGCATGTACTTTAGTGGTATTTTGATTGAAAATGAATCTATTTTATAAGTCAAACTATTTTGAATTAGCAAGGACTTTGGAGATAAGAATTTTCTGGGCCTTCAGTAGCTGTGTCTGTTAAGGGGACAGGAGACTGTTGTAACGTCAGATGCAGTTAGTTCACATTTCCATAATTATTGCTTCCCTGTATGGTATCTAAGGGGCTTAGCCTGGAAGCAGGCCTAGTATTATGGCAACTCTGGAAAAGAAAGTTTCCTCACTGAGACGTCTTTGCACCAATAAAATCATGAGTATAATTCAAAATAACAACAAAAAAGTAAGTTATTTTTCTTCCAACAACAATCATCTGCAAAGAAGAAAGTCGTCCTTTAATAATTTAAAAAAATAAGTTTCAGATATATTTGAACAAGATTCAAAGCAGGCAGGTGGTAAATGTAACTATATTATGAGGATTTTTTTTCTAGACTATATATTTAAATTCTCAAGAAGTAAAAACAAAGCTGCTTTAATTTCCTCAGAGCTTTCCTTCCTCCATACTCTATCTTTATGCTTCTTTCGCTTCTTTTTTCCCTTCTATCATCCTGGAAATTAACATCACCACACATATTTATGGAGCACTGTTACTGACTATTAGGGAATTGCTGTGTTAAGGTATCATGCAGAGATCAAAAAGAATATAGGTGAAAGTTAAGGTAAGATTCTGTTTAATAGATAGTAAAGTGTCCCAGATGATGATGATAGGTTCTTAGATGTGGAGCATGAAAGCACTTCAGGGCTCATCTAGTTCAGCCACATCATTTTATAGATGAGGAACCTCAGGTACATAGAGTTTAAATGACTTCTCAAGATGACCAGAGTCAGAATCTGAACTCAGGTCCCCTGAATTCAGAGACAATGTGCTTTGGCATTAAAAATGCACATTCTTGCCCCATAGTTGTAGACCAATGAACCCAAGTGCATTAAAATAACACTTTTCTATATTTCAATCTAATCTTTAGCTGGAAATCAAACCTATTTATTTATTTATTTGTTTGTTTGTTTGTTTGGTTTTGACTAGCCAATGGGGTTAAGTGACTTGCCCAGGGTCACAGAGTTAGCATCATGTGTCTGAGGCCAGATTTGAACTCAGGTCTTCCTGACTGCAAGGCCAGTGCTCTATCCACTGTGTCATCCAGCTGTCCCTCAATTTGTTTCTTTAGTAAAAAAAGGTATAGTTGGGCAAAATAATTCTTAATTGTTGTATTAATTTCCTCTTCCTTGATGGTAGTTTCACCCTTTTCATCCTTGATACTAGTAATTTGGTTTTCTTATTTCTGTCTTTTAATTAGATTAACCAAAGGCTTATCTATTTTATTGGTTTTTTCATAAAACCAGCTCTTAGTTTTATTTATTAGTTCAATAGTTTTCTTAATTTCAATTTTATTAATTTTTCCTTTGGTTTTCAATATTTCTAATTTGGTGTTTAATTGAGAATTTTTAATTTATTCTTTTTCTGTTTTTTTTAGTTGTATGCCCAATTCATCGATCTCCTCTTTATCTATTTTATTTATGTAAGCATTTAGAGATATAAAACTTCCCCTAAGAACTGCTTTTGTAGCATCCCATAAGTCAAATTTGGTATGTTGTCTCATTATTGTCATTCTCTTGAATGAAATTATTGATTGTTTCTATGATTTGTTCTTTGACTCAATCATTTTTTAGGATTAGATTGTTTACTTTCCAATTATTTTTAGTCTATCTTTCCATGGCCCTTTATTACATATAATTTTTATTGCATTATGATCTGAAAAGGATGCATTTACTATTTCTGCCTTTCTGCATTGGATTGTGAGGTTTTTATGCCCTAGTGCTTGGTCAAATTTTGTGTATGTGCCATGTACTGCCGAGAAAAAAGTACATTCCTTTCTATCCCCATTCAGTTTTCTCCACAGGTCTATCATACCTAAATTTTCTAATGTTCTATTCACCTCCTTAACTTCTTTCTTGTTTATTTTATAGTTAGATTTATCCAGTTCAGAGAGGGGGAGGTTGAGGTCCCCCAGAACTATAGTTTTGCTGTCTATTTCTTCCTGTAACTCCCTGAATTTCTCCTCTAAGAATGTGGATGCTATACCATTTGGTGCATATATGTTTAGTAATGATATTACTTCATTGTGTATGGTGCCCTTTAGCAGGATGTAGTTTCCTTTCTTATCTCTTTTGATAAGATCTATTTTTATTTTTACTTTGTCTGAGATCAGGATTGCTACCCCTGCTTTTTTTTTACTTCAGCTGAAGCATAATATATTCTACTTCAGCCTTTTACCTTTACCCTGTATGTGTCACTCTTTTTCAAATGTGTTTCCTGTAAACAACATATTGTAGGATTATGGTTTTTAATCCACTCTGCTATATGCTTCTGTTTTATGGGAGAGTTCATCCCATTCACATTTACAGTTATGATTACTATCTGTGTCTTTTTCTTCATCCATTTCCCCCCATTTATGCTTTTCTTTCTCCTTTCTCCTTTCCTCCCCTCACTAGTGTTTTGCTTTTGACCACCACCTCCTTCAGTCCCACCTCCATTCTATTATCCTTTTCCCTTTTCTTCCCCTTTACCTTTACTGCTTCTTCCCTCCCTTCTATCCCCCCTCCCTTTTCTTTCCTCTTTCCTCTCCTACTACCTATAGTGCAAGTTAGATTTCTATACCTAACTGATTATGTTATTCCCTTCTTGAGCCAAATCTGATGAGAGTAAGGTTCAAACAATAATCATCCCCCTCCCTTCTTTACCTCTGCTCTACCAGGTTTTTGTGTCTTTTCTTGTAATGTAATTTACCCTTGTCTGCCTTGTCCTTTCTCAGTACATTTTCTTAGCTCAGACTAATCCACTTACTTGGATCCATTTAACCCACTTGATTAATTTTTTTTATCATTATATCAAAGTCAACTTATATCCACCTCTTTTATGTATACTCCTTTAACATGGTATAATAACAATACAGTTCTCAAGAGCTGCAAGTGTCATCTTCCCTTGTAGGTCTGTAAACATTTTGCCCTTATTAACAACATATTGTGTCTTTCTGTCCCATTTACCTTTTTTATGTCTCTCTTGAATGTTGTACTTGAAGATCAAATTTTTTGTTTAGCTCTGGTCTTTTTATCAGGAACATTTGGAAGACCCCTATTTCATTGAATATCCATCTCCTCCCCTGGAAAGTCATGCTCATTTCACTGGGTAGTTAATCCTTGGCTGCATTCCAAACTCCTTTGCCTTATGGAATATCATGTTCCAAGCCCTATAGTCTTTTAATGTAGAGGCTGCAAGGTCCTGTGTAATCCTGACTGTGGTTCCATGATATTTAAATTGTTTCTTTCTGGCTGCTTGCAGTAATTTCTCTTTTATCTGGTAATTTTGGAATTTAGCTATTATATTCCTTGGTGTTTTCAATTTGGGATATCTTTCAGGCAGGGAGTGGTGGATTCTTTCTATAGTTATTTTACCTTCAGGTTCTAGGACTTCAGGGCAGTTTTCCTTTATGATTTCCTGAAGGATATTGCCCAGGCTCTTTCTTTCATCATGACTGTCAGGTAGGCCTATAATTTTTAAATTATCTCTCCTGGATCCATTTTCCAGGTCAGCTGTTTTATCCATGGGGTATTTTATATTTTCATCTATTTTTTCATTTTTTTGTTTCTGTTTGATTCTTGCTCTCTCATAGAGTCATTAGTTTCCATTTGTTCAATTCTAATTTTTAACATATTGTTTTTTTCTGTTAGATTTTGTACTTTCTTCTCCAATTGGTCAATTGTATTTTTAAGGGATTTATTTTCTTCATTGTACTTTTTTTCCAATTGGCCAATTGTGTGTTTTAGGGACTTGTTTTCTGCAGTGTACTTTTTTTCCAATTGGCAAATTGTACTTTTAAAGGACTCTCTACCTCATTTGATTTTTAAAATCCTTCTTGAGTTCTTCTAAGAAGGTTTTTTGGGCTTCAGACCAGTTCATACTCCCTTTTGATGTTGCAGATGTGGTTTTGATGACAGTGTTGTCCTCTTCAGAATTTCTGTCTTGATCTTCACTCTTCTCATAATAGGAATCTATCATACATTTCTTTTTACTCATGGTGTTTCTTTATTCCCTGACATTTACAGAGATTAAGCTCTCCTGCTGGGGAGCAGAGGGCACTGACCCAAGCTTCTTGTGTTGGGAGCCTGGGTCTTGGTCACTGGCTTTGTGTGCTGGGGCCGCTTATGTTGGCAATTGGAGGCTGTAGGGTTCTGGCAGCTTATCTGGTGTTGGGCTGAAATCAGCAAGGCTGGGACTTTCAGGCAAGTCTAGGTTGCCTGATTTTCCTTTCCTTTAGCTTTGTTTAGCTCCTTTTAGATAAGTGCTGCCAGGCGTTTATCTGCCTGGGGCCCATTGCAGTGCTGCCTCCTTTATCTCTGTTGAGGCACTGGAAAACTTCTTTGCTGTAGAATGCTGAGGCACCTGGTGATTTTCTGAGATGGTTTCCACCAGTTACCCCACCCTCACTGAGGCACTCAGAGGTACAGCTGTTGGTGTTTGCCTGCTCAACCACCTGGGCTTTGGGATCTCCTCCTGGTTGGAAGTTGGAGGCTGTAGGGTTCTGACAGCTTACCTGATGTTGAACTGGAATCAACAAGGCTGGAACTTTTTGGCACCTCTAGGTTGCTTTCTTCAGCTCCTTTCAGAAGAATGCTGCCGGGTGCTTATCTGCCTGGGGTCCTTTGTAATTCTTGCTTCCCTTATTTTTGATGAGGCACTGGGAGACCCATTTGAGGTAGAATGCCAAGGCACCAGAATCTCCTCCTGGTGTGCTCAAGTGTGTCTTTCCACTATCTGGTTGGGTGACTCCTGTTTTGTACTGCTCCCCTTCCCCCAGGGTAAGAGGAGCCTTTCCCGTTAAGCCCTCTAGCTACCTGGGCTACTGTACTGCTGCACCCCATCTCTCTTCTGGTTTAGCTGTTCCAGTGTTTTTTCTGGGGTGATTTTTTCTGGGTTTTCAGAGATTGATAGGGGAGGGTGAGGGTGACTACCTTTTTACTCTGCCATCTTGGCTTCCGGAAGTGGAACCCTGATAGCAATAACAAAATCTATTTTGTTCATGTCACTGGCTACTACAATCATGTCTCTACAAGTTGGTTTCTTCAAGGTCAAGTTCAAAGATTTCCTTCACTCCTCTTTCTCACAAGCAGAAAGGAATCAAACAACTTTGCCACAAGTTGGTAAAGATTCAAAAAAACTAACAAAAAAAATCATCGGTAGGAGAAGCAGGAAATGTGAACCCTGCTACATTAGGTTTTGTTTTGGTTTGGTTACTGTGTCATTTGCAATATGAAATCAAAGTTTTATTCAATCTTCTATGTCAACTTCTGGTCCTAAAATCAAAAAGCTCTGAAGAAACTGATTCTCTTTGTGAAAGAGAAAGATTTCTGCCCATATGATGAAATTATCTGCATTGCCTGAAATAGTGATGGATAGTAAGCATAGCTCATGTTGATAGAGACTTTTAATGCAAATGCTTTCCTCCTAACAACCATGTGAGGTAGTTAGTGCCAGAATCCATACTCTCATTTTGCAGATGAGTATACTGAAGTTATTAGAAAAAGTATGATCAGAACTAGAACAGAGACATCCAGCCTTGAGGGGCAGGGCTCTTTCTACCACAGCATAGTTTTCTCCACTACTCCACTAGTTTTTTAGCGAGGTCTGAAATCAACATCAGCAAGTCTTTAGCTACATACCTTTGCATAACCCTCATCATTTTTTTCTTCCTTCCTCCCCTCCCTGTTTTAAAGCAAAGAATAATATTTTGACTATATCCTTTAGACTTCCTGATAATCTGACACATAATTGGCAAAATGTGTGTGTATGTGTGTGTGTGTGTGTGTGTGTGTGTGTGTGTGTGTGTGTCTCTGTGTGTCTGTGTGTGGTGGGAAGGATACTTCCCAGTGACCAAAATGGTGATAGTTCAGTTGCTAACAATTTTTCCCCTGTTCTCTCCTGATTGAATGGAATAATTTTGGGAAAGTTGAACCAAAATTCCATTTAAATATTGCACTACACTGTAGGTGAGGTTTCCTCCCTTTAACCCCTTCAATTAATTGGTGTCTGGAATCATATAGGGGTTTCCCAGTTGTCATTGGAAATGATTCCCTGTGAGCTCTCTCCTCTTTGGCAGGTAACCAGATGATAAACTATATATCCAATAAGCCCATTTCCACACTGCATTAGGGATTTATCAAAGTAAGGCAAATAGCTTTTCTACCAAAATGAAGGGATCTAGGGAGGATTTCACGGCTGTGCCTCACTTTCTATCTCAGATAATGATTTAGAATAACGTGTCAGTATTTCGTTGAGCTCATATTGAATTCACTTTGATTTCCTCCTTCCTTTTCTCTTTCCCAAGCAAATAGCAACAATATTCTTTCATCTCAGGAAAACAACTTTGGACTCACTTGCTGAGCTGTAGTACAGAAACAAATTGTATCGCTAAATTGTGGCATATTTAATTCCAAGTTCCTAGCTTGAGAGAGAAAAAAAAAGATTGAAAACAGTGAAATGTATTAAAATAAAAAAAAATACCATATCAGGTGGAGAAATTCTTCTCATAGAATAAAGCTAGCCTCTGAAAGTAAATTAATATAATTTTACCTATTGGTCTAAAGCCTTTTGTCTGTTTTTCTTTATTTAGGTTTTTTTTATTATTATTTAGGTTTAGCAGAATTCTTCCAAATGACAAATTTAATATAACTAATTATGTCAAAGTAAAAAAAAAGCTGGGGAAGAAATATAAAACAAGTCACTTAGATAGTTCTGTGGTGTTTTGAGGAATGATGATTCTTAATTCTCTCTCTACTTCTGAAATTAAATTTTGCCTAAGGGAAAATCATTCAATTCAATAAGCATTCATTAAGTACCCACTGAATGCCAGTCAAATTTAGTAGTTTCTGACTGTGGCGGGGATAGTCCCTGCTCTTGAGGGTTTATGTTCTATTATGGAAAAACACAATGGGAGAAAATTTGTTATAATAGAAGGAATATTCAATTTGAAATGACATGGGTTAAAACTCTGCCTGTGTCACTTTCTTCCTGTGCCATCATGGTCAAATCATTTCACTTTTCTTGGTTTCAGTTTTATTATCTATAAAATGAAGGAGTTTAGCTAAATGGCTCCTGAGGTCCCTTCTGTCTTGAACTTTATGAACTGGAACTTTGTTCACAAATAAGTATGTTCAAAATACACACAAAGGGACCACAGAATAATTTCAGGGGTAAGAAGGAAGTCAGGACTTATGGACTGGGAAGAACAAAACTTTTCTTATCTCCTACAAACTGACTGTTGTTATTCATCCTTCATTTTCTTTGTTTTTTCATCCTTCACTTTCAAAGAGGACCAATGGATATCATGACAGTGATATCTTGACTTTCCTGTGATTTGAATTTAAGTGAGGCAGATTTGCACAACATTGCTGGCTTCCCTCTCTCTTTCAGAGTCATCAAAGACTAGTGGCAAGATGAAAATCAAGATGACTGGCAATGGCCTTGGATATAGTGGATGACTTTGGCATCATTGATGTCTGATCATGCTCTAAGTGTTCCACAGCACCTGCTTCAGCTGCCTTCATGGCCATTGGAACAAACTGCTCTTACCTGCTTATAACCCCAGGGAAAGTCTTCACATGTCTGGGGTATACATCCTGCTAACACACCTACAGTTTGAGGCCTGTTGGCTACCTGCAATCTGCTTTAGCCTGCCTGCAAAGGCAGTTTCACCAGGATGTGACTGCAGCACCTACTACAGCTTCTAAGAGCCACAGGTGAGAATTGGGTAACAGGTGGACACCAGAGGTGGATGAGCAGCCTTGAAATAGGCTCAGCAAGCCCTCACAGCAGAAGTATTAGACCTCCCTGAATACCCAATATTGTTCAAGTGCATTCTGGAGAAAGTCTTGGACTTATGCTGGAAGACTCAGTTTCAAATCCTTCCTCAGACATTTGCTAGATGTATAACCTCTGACAAGTCATTTAACCTCTGTGTTCCTAGTTTGTTCTTCTGGAAAGTGTGGATATCTGGGTCAATGTACTCTATGGCCTCTTCCATCTTTAAACCTCTTATCCTGTTAAGCAAACTCAGACCCTTTCTAACTTTGTGAACTTTTCAAGTTACTCCAACTCTCATAACTTCAGTTTCCTCATCTGTAAAATAAGAAAGATACCTGCATTACTTATTGCAAAGGCTATCTGTAAGGGTTTTTTTGTAATCTTTAAAGTACTATAGGATTATGACCTGTCCCAGCATATGGTTTCATAATTCCAGCATTAAATAACACAGATAATTTGTGTTACTTCACTATGCATATGTGTTACAATGTTTGCTTTCTTTCTCCCCTTCCCCCCAGTGGTAAGGGATAGGAGGGAGACTAAAAGCTTGTGAATTTAAAAAAATTTAGAAAATGAAAGGGAATATTAATAGACTTCTTTGCAACTATCCTATGGATTAAAGTATAGGTTAAATGTACAATTTTATGTTCTCCATTTAACAAAGAACCAAGGTCAAATAAAAGTGTCCAAAGTTGTCTTGGTTCCCACATGATACATCTGGGGCATGGATATACATAGCTTGTCATTCCAACTTCAGTGAGTTTTCTACTAAAACCCACAGCTTCTCACTATTTATTAAGTAATCAACAAATAAATTTGACAAGGCTAGCAGTTGAAAAAAATTTAGCGGATTAATTTTGTCATTAACAATGCAATCTACCTTTCTATCATCCTTTTTTTAAACACTTTCAAATCCCTTCCTTCTAGATGTTCCCTTAGTGCTGACATACGACTTCGCAGAATGACATTATGGTTTTCTCACATTAGGTTCCTTTTTATTCATTCATTCATTCATTTGATTGTTTGTTTTTTTAGTTTTCAATATTCACTTCACAAATTCACAAATGTGGATTTATTGAGTGTGAGAGATAGATGTAAAGATAATATCTTTCAAAAGTCTAAGGAACTACTTTTCTGTTGTCCTCCTTCTAAGTTCACCTACCTGAGAAATTAGTATACTTTTTATTCAAAAACCATAAATAAATTTCATAAGTATTATGAGGAAAAATGCTAAGGTTACTCATCAGCATTTCAAAAAACATTTAAAAAATCATGAAGATGTTCTTATTCATAGATAGGTAGGTAAGTAGGTAAGTAGGTAGGTAGGTAGGTAGGTAGAGAGATAGATAGATTGATATGTAATTTATTTCATTAACTATTTTCTAATTACATGCAAAACTTTAACATTGTTTTTTAAATCATGTTCCAAATTCTACCCCTCCCTCCTGCTCTTGCCCATTTTTGAAAAGGGAAGACATTTAATATCAATTATAAATGTGAAGTCATGAAAAAAACACCTTTACATATTAGCCATGTTGCAAAAGAAAACAGACAAAAATGCAAAAAATAAATTTTAAAAAATGTGTTCTTCAATCTGCCCTCAGAAATCATTATTTCCTATTCTGAAGATGAGTAGTCTTTTTTCATTGTAGGTCCTTTGGAATACTTTTGGATCACTGTTTTGATCAGAATATCTATCTTTCACAGTTGATCATCCTTACAATTTTGTTGTTACTATGTATAATGTTCCCCTGGTTCTACTTGTGCCACTTTGCATGAGTTAATCTGTCTTCCCAGGTTTTTCTGAAAGTAGTCCAACAATTCTTAATTTGTTTCTCTTTGATTTATTTTCTAGGTCAGTGCTTTCTCATATGAGATACTTCTCACTTTTTTCTATTATTTTATTCTTTTGACTTTGTCTTATTGTGTTTTGTTGTCTCATGGAGTCATTACCCTCCACTTGCCCAAATTTAATTTTTAAGGAATTATTTTCTTCAGTGATCTTTCATACCTCTTTTTCCATTTGAACATTTCTGTATTTTAAGGTATTATTTCTTTCAGCATTTTGGGGCCTCTTTAAAAAGTTATTAATTATATTTTCATAATTTTCCTTCTTTGCTCTCATTACTTTATCTGATTTTACCTGTATCATTCTTTTTTGATTTTGAAACTTTTTTTTAGCTCTTCAAGGAATTATGTTTTTTCTTTTCTTGTGTACAATTCACATTTTCCTTGAGACTCTGCTTTTAGCTGTTTTGATTTCATTGTATTCTTTTGAATTTGTATTGATCTTCCCTGTCACCATAGCATCTTTTATGGTCAGACTCATTTTTGTTGTTCACTCATTTTTCCATCCTATTTTTTTATTTTGAAATTTACGGTAAAGTTGGCCTATGTTCCTGGCATAAGGGTTATAGGAGTACTATCTAAAGCTTTATGTATTTTTGCACAGCTGTTTTCAGAGTTAGTTCTGGGAGTTTGAAAATTTTTGTTGCTTTTAAGGTGGAATGATCTAGGGAGAGGTGTGGTAACTGGTGTCTTGGTCTACACTCTGGTCATTACCCTGGAAGTTCTCTTGATCACTAGGGATCACAGTTGATAGTTCTCCTGAGGGACCCTGCTCCCTTGAGACCAGAAACAATACTGTTTCTTCAGGATCCTGATCCCTTGGAAACAGAAGTGAGATTCCTCAGGATCCCTGATTCCTTGTGCCCACGAGTGATATTTATCATCAGAGCTTTCTCTCCTTCTTGTCCAAAAGTGCTCTTGTCTGCCCTTGATCTATGATCCAGAAGTGGGTATAGGCAATGAGGTTGACAAACATCATTTGATACTGCATCCAGTGCTAGCACAGGATACTCTTAATTTCTTTATGACCAGTTGCCAGGTTCTTGCTCCATCTCAGGTTTGAGAGTTTTTAAGGTTGCTGCTACTTCTGTTGCCATCACACAATGTCACTAGTGGTATTTCTTCTATGTGGGCTCTGGACCAGCCTCCACCCCATGACACAGATTTATCTGACCTCCTAAGATATCTTGCATTGAAAGAATATTTCACCCTGACCTTTTGTTGTCTCCACCACTCCAGAATTTGATTTGAGGCATTATTTTAAATCTATTTAGAAGGGAATGTTGAAAGAGATTGGCTGAGCTCTTTCTCTCCTTCATCATCTTGATTCTGTCCCGGTCTTCATTATTTAAACTTATTTGTGAACTATAAGTGGAATTAGTATTTTCTTCCTACAGGCAAGCAAAGGTAAAAGTAAGAAAGGGAGAGAAGTGTGGTAAGCACAGACTCTCCTATCTACTCAGGAGAAATAATTCAAAGGTCTTGATACATGCATTTGATTCTTATTTTTAAGAAATTCTTATTCTTCAGGGTTTAAATAGTGGTGAGTTAGAGTGATAAAACATGGGATCATATTCAAATTGCACCACATATCTTCTGGGCATGTCTTGTAACCTCCCTGGGCCTCAAGTTTTTGAGTTTGAAATTAAGAGATTTGGAATAGTTGACCTCTAAAATGTCTCCTGGTTTTTGGTTGTTGATCTTAAGATATTCACCACCAGTCTTTACTGACCTTCAATTAATCAAGTTAGTTTTCCACTATTATGTATGTGGTCTCTCTATTTTAGCAAGGCTGGCCTAATCAACATCCCTTGAAGCCCCCATGTCTGTTTCCATCCCTTATCTTCATTATGTTCTCCAAACCTATAGCATCTTTTTTATACCTCTTAAAAGAGTTCTTATGTGTCACAAACCAGGTCTTAGGCAATATTTTCCTTGACTACTCCAGAGTCTCTGGACCTCAAGTTAGAGAAGTATAACAGAATATTTGAATGAGAAAACCTTTCTGAATATAAGATCATTAAGAAGAAGAAAGGACAATAGAAGTTATTGATTCCCTTACCTTCATTTTGCATATAAAGAAACTGAAGCACATATCTGTAAACACATTTTCTGAGGAGCAGATACTAAGAATATGAAGTGCCATTGGATTCTTTGTCTTCCAAGTTGTCATTTCTTCATCTCAGATTTATATAACACAATATACATTTAATTTGATCCTCATAAGAGCCATGTGATAAAAGTATTATTAACATGACCACTTTAAAGAACAGGTACTTGAGACTGAGAGAGGTGAAGTGAGTTCCCTTTGGCAGAGTCACATAAAATGTTTAAGAGAGTATTCACACACGGGTTCCTAACTCCAAGTCCAGCACTCTATCAAGCACTGTGATGTAATAATACAGTTTTAACCCTAATAATAGAATGGATCTTAGCGAGGGATTTCATGGTCATAATCCTAGCTCCTTTGCCTTCCTATAAAAAAAAAAGTCCAAGCCCTTCACTCATTCATAGCGATAGCTATTAATCTTGGATAACCCTGACTGCAGCTTAATAGAATTTAGCTTATTTATTTTTGACAGCTTTTGGTATTTTCTGCTTGACTAGGGAGGTCTGGATTTTTAATGTAGTATACCTGGGAACTTTCATTTTGAAATTTCTTTCAGGAAGGTATCAGTGGAGGCTTTCAATTAATATTTTTTTCCTCTGGTTCTAAGATATATAGACAATTTCTTTGTAATTTCTTTAAGAAAGGATTCTGGGAAGAAGGCATAATAGTTCAGAAAATTTCAAGTGCTCGAGATTTTCACCCAGAAAAGAAATAAAATAGAACCTCTGGGTGAACATAGAGCCAGGGAAACAAATAAGAGTAGGGGTAGAACAGGGGTCCTCCTGGGACAATCTGAGAACATCTGAAGAAAAAAGCCCAGGACAAGATTTCCTCCCGGTGAAGAGTAAACACCTCCAGGTTAGAGTCCACTTAAACAACAAGCAACAAGCTGCTTAAATAGCAAGTTGCAAGTCCTGGAGTTAGCTGGGTTGGGACGCTGCCTCAGCTCCAGCCACAGGAACTCTTACCACCTGGACAGTGAGGGGAGTTGAGCATATGACCTGGAAAAGATGTAGACAGCTTGTGCTGACACAGAATGCTAAACACAGCTGTGCTGCAGAGAATGGTGGGGGTGAAAAGGAACCAGCACATGCCCAGTGAGCGCAAAAGCAGTGGGGTGGGACACTGCTTGCTGTGGGAACTTTCAGGAGGCTGGAGGTCTTGATTTGAGTTTAAGGTCAGAGGGGAGAATTGAAGAAGATCAGAAGCTAGATGCACCATCCCCCTTACACAAGAACCAGAGGTGATTATAAAAACTAATTTATTACAAAAAATGAATAGGCAAAGAAGAAAGAATCCAAACATAGAGATCTACCAAGAGAATAGAGAAGACTAGGGTTTATCTTCAGAGGAGGATATTGAAGCAAAGAAAACTTCTTCTACCTCATGTCAAATGGTCACCTGCCCAAAAAGAATTCATTGAAGAACTTAAAAAAAAACTTTAAAAATCAAAGGAGAGATGAAGAAAAAAATAAAAAGAAAAATAAGAATAATATAAGAAAAACAAGAAGATTATGAAAAGAAAGTCAACCAATTATAAAAAGAGATCCAGAATTTTAAGGAAAAAAAAGAGACCTCCTTGAAAATCAGAACTGGGAAAAGGGGAGCCAGCTAAGTTATATGAAATGAAGAAACACACACACATATTATATATATATATATATATATACATACACAGAGAGAGAGAGAGAGAGAGAGAGAGAGAGAGAATGAAAAAATACAAGAGAATGTGAAACATCTCATAAGAAAAATAATGGATGTAGAGAACAGATCAAGAAAAGAAAACATAATAATTTGACTACCTTAAAGCTATGATAAAAAAAAGAAACTTGATAAAATAATATAAGAAATAATTAAAGAAAATTGTTTTGGAGCATTAGAACAAAAGGAGAAATTAGAAATAGGAAAAAAAAAACACCAATCACCACCTGAAAAACATCCTATGAGGAAAAGTCACAAGAATATTATAGTCAAATTCTGAAACCCCAGGTGAAAGACAAAATATGACAAGCAGCAAGAAAAAAAACTTACATATGATGGTATCACAATCACAATCACACAAGACCTAGCTGTGGTGACACTAAAAGATCATAGGTCTTGGAACACTAAATATTGAAGTGTAAAAGAACTGGTCTTCTGGATGAAAAATATCATTCCCAGTAAAACTGTACGTAATTCTGAATGAAAAAAAGTGGCATTTGATAAACTTTCAGGACTTTGTTAAAAAAAATCTGAACTTCTACATTAAGGACCAGAGGGCTTGGAATATAATATTCCAGAGGGCAAAAGAGATAGGATTATAATCAAGAATCACCTACCTAGAAAAATGGAGTATAATCCTTCGGGGGGAGGGGGGACGGACATTCAGTGAAATCGAGGACTTTCAAGCATTCTTGTTGAAAAGACCAGAGCTGAATAGAAAATTTGACTTTCAAATATAAGACTCAATAGAAACATGAGGAGGTAAACAAGAAAGAGAAATCATAAGAGATTTATTAAGGTGCAACTGTTTACATTCCTACATTGTAAGATGATATTTGTAACTCATGAGACCTTTGTCAGTATTAGGGTAGTTGGAGGAAAACATTATATGTATATGTATGTATATATATAGATGAATAGAGGGCACAGGATGAGTAAGATTAAGGTGTGATATCTGGAGAATAAAATTAAGAGGTGAGAGAAGATTATACTGGGAGAAAGAGAAAGGGAGAGGTAAAATGGGATAAATTATCTCACATAAAACAGACAAGAAAAGGCTTTTACAGTGGAGGGGAAGTGGGGAAAGGTGAGAGGGAATGAGTGAACCTTATTCTCATACGATTTGGCTTAAGAAGGGAATACCATACACACTCAATTGGGTAAGGAAATCTATCTTAGCCTACTGGAAAATAGTGGGGGAAGGGGACAAGAGAGCAGGGATGATAGAGGGGAGGGCAGATTGGGGGAGGGGGTAATCAGAAGCAAACACTTCTAAGGAGTGTCAGGGTCAAAAGAGAGAATAAAATAAAGAGAGTGTGTGACAGGATTAAGAGAAATATATTTAGTTTTTCACAACATGACTACTATGGAAGTGTTTTGCATGACTACACATGTATAACCTGCATCAAGTTGCTTGCCTTTTCAATGAGGGTGGGTGAGGTGGGAGAGAGGGAGAAAATTTGGAACCCAAAGTTTTAAAAACAAATGTTAAAAAAAATCACTTTCACATGCAACTGGGAAATAAGATATGCAAGAAATGGAGTATAGAAATCTATCCTACCCTACAGGAAAATTGAAGGGAAAGGGGATAACAGAAGAGTAGAAAGATAGAAGTGAGGGCAGATTAGGTTCAGAGGTATTCAGAATGCATTCGATCTTGGGATGGGAGAGATGGGGAGAAAATTTGGAACTCAAAACCTTGTGGAAGTGAATGTTGAAAACTAAAAATAAATAAATTAATTAAAAAAAATCTGTACTCGATAGAAGAGTTGACCTACAAAAATGAAGAGAAATATAAGGCACATACCAATGACCAATTATAAGGGACTAAATGAGGATAGAATGTTTGCTTTTTATGTATGGAAAATGTAAAACCTATGTCTAAGATTGTTACTAGTAATTAAGCATCTCATAAGAAAGATTGGGGTAGACCTGAGTATGATATGAATTCAAACAGTAAACCTGTTCAAGAAAAAACTAAAAGAGTAATTATCTTATACAATGAGGTGCAAGAGGAAGAACAAATACAGGGGAATTAGATCAGGGAGATGGGCTGTTCTGTAAACCTCCTTTCTTTTTTTTTTAAATGCGAACTATCCCCAGCTTTTATTTATTAATGGAATAACTAATATAATTTTGTAGATAGAGAGCCTCAGTCACAATAACAACCCTAGGATTTGTCTATTGTTTTAAGAATTGTAAAGTGCTTTATAAATATCTCATTCGATCCTGATAGTAATCCTTTGAGGTAAGTTACCCCTATTTTATATATGAGGAAAAGGAGGTAAATAAAGATTAAGTAACTTGTTCAGAGTCACCCAGCCAGTAAATAAGGTTAGATTTGAACTCAGATCTTTCTGACTTAAAGTCCAACTCTTTATTCACTGTATAGCCTATTTACCAGAGTGTCATATGTAATGCTTTTTTTCCACCCTTACATTCTTTTTAAAAAAAATATTTATTTACTTTTAGTTTTCAACATTCACTTCCATAAAATTTTGAGTTCTAAATTTTCTACCCACCTCTGCCCTTCCTCCACCCCAAGACGGTGCGCAATTTGACATAGGCTCTACATATACATTCTTATTAAACATATAAACATATTAGTGATGATGTAAGTAAGAACTGCTATAAGTATTTTTGTACATGTGGGTCCTTTTCCTGTTTGTATGATCTCTTTGAGATATAGCCCTAGAAGTGCTATTGCTGGGTCAAAGGGTATGCACATTTTTATAGCCCTTTGGGCATAATTCCAAATTCCTCTCCAGAACAGTTGGATCTGTTCACAACTCCACCAACAATCCAATAGTGTTCCAATTTTCCTACATCTTCTCTAGCATTTATCATTTTTCTGTTTTGTCATGTTAGCCAATCTGATGCATTATCTCAGAGTTGTTTTGATTTGTATTTCTCTGGTCACTAGTGACTTAGAGCATTTTATCATATGGCTATAGATAACTTTAATTTCTTCATCTGAAAACTGCCTGTTCATATCCTTTGTCCATTTATCAATTGGGGAATGACTTGTATTCTTCTAAATTTGACTTAGTTCTCTATATATTTTAGAAATAAGGCCTTTATCAGAGACACTGGTTGTAAAAATTCTGTCCCAGTTTTCTGCTTCCCTCTTAATCTTGGTTGCATTGGCTCTGTTTGTGCAAAGTTTTTTTTTCAATTTAATGTAACAAAATTATACATTTTGCATTTCATAATGTTCTCTATCTCACTTGATCATAAGTTATTCTGTTCTCCATAAATTAGACAGGTAAAGTATTCCTTGTTCTGGCAGTTTAACTATAGTATCAGCTTTTATATGTAAATCATGTACCCATTTTGATTTTATTACAGTTGGAATCCTACTTTCATTGGAAGTGAGTTTAAGAGGGGAAAATATATATACATCTAAAAGGGTATAAAAGTCTTCTAAGATCAGAAAGAAATAAAACTCTAAGGGGATGGGTAGGGGAGAGAGGATAAAGAAGAGAACTTTGGAGGGGAGGGTGAGAAAATAGGTTAAAAGAAGATATAGAAGAGTGTTTAGATTTAGGAGAATGGAAAGATAAGGGAGGGAGTTTTAGAAATGAGGGGGACAGAATAAGTGTAACAGGTGTACCAAATGGGTGTTTAGATTTAGGGGAATGGAAGAATAAGGGAGGGATTGTTGCAGTGCGGTTAGATTAAGTAGTCGGAGGGTAAGGTAGCAGGTAGAAGTAAAGTAGAGGAGTTAAGAGAGATAGGAAAAAAGAGATATGCATAAATATAAAAAGATTTGTAGTAGAATCTCTTATGGTGGTACAGTGGATAGAGCACCGGCCCTGGATTCAAGAGGACATGAGTTCAAATCTGGTCTCAGACATAATACTTACTATCTGTGTGACCCTGAGCAAGTCACTTAACCCCATTGACAAAACAACAACAATAACAAAGAATTATACTCAGTTTGACTGGTAAGTTATTGCTGGTTGTAATCCTATATTCTTTGTCCTCTGGAATATTATACGCCAAGCCCTCCAATCCTTTAATGTAGAAGGTACTAAACCTTGTGTTATACTGGCTATGACTCCACCTTATTTGAATTATTTCTTTCTGGATGCTTGTAATATTTTCTCCTTAACCTGGAAGTTCTGGAATGTGGCTATAATATTCCTGGGAGTTTTCATTTTGGGATATCTTTCAGGAGGGGATTGGTTTATTCTTTCAATTTCTATTTTACATTCTGGTTCTAGAATAGCAGGACAGTTCTTCCTGATAAATTTTTAAATGATGATATCTAGGCTCTTTTTTGGATCATGGATTTGAGGTAGTCCAACAATTCTTAAATTATATCTCCTCCAAGTCAGTTGTTTTCCCAATGAAATATTTTACATTTTCCCCTATTTTTGATTATTTTTCTTTGATTGTTTCTTCATATCTCATGGAGTGATTAGCTTTAATCTGTTCGATTCTACTTTTTAAGGACTTATTTTCTTTAGTGAGTTTTTGCACTTTCTTTTCCTTTTGGCCAGGTCTACTTTATAAGGAGTTTTTTTTTTTCTTCAGTGAATTTTTGTACATGTTTCCCCCCGCCCCCAATTTGGCCAATTCAGATTTTTAAGGAATTCTTTTCATTTAGTGCTTTTTTTTTTAACCATTTGGGCTACTCTGTTTTTTAAAGTGTTATTGTCTTTACTATTTTTTTGGTGCCTCCTTTATAATTTTTCATTATTTTCTTTGTTCATTATTTTCTTGTTTCACTCTAATTTAATTTCCCATTTTATTTGCTACCTTTCTTGATTTTTAACATCCTTTGTAAAATCCACTGTACAACCAGGCTGCTCTTGAGTATAATTTTTAAAGCAAAGAATTGGATATTTAGAGCATGTCCATCATGCCTCAGGGGAATGACTGAACAAGTTGTGGTATATGATTGTGACGAAATGTCATTTTTCTATAAAAAATAATGAAGGGTGAAATTTCATAAAAATCTGGAAATATTTACATGACCTGATTCAAAACAAAATGAACAGAACCAGGAGAACATTGTATATATCAACAGCAATATTTAAGATGATCAATTGTGAAAGACAACTATTCTAAAAAATACAAAGATCCAATAAAATTCCAAAGAATTAATATTATATTTAGTATATGTTGAAAATTGCTATTCATTTCCACAGAAAGATCAATGAAGTCTGAATATAGATCAATGGAGGCCTTTTGCTTTTTTTTTATTTTTCTGGTTTTTATTTTTATTTATTTTTTTTCTGTGTGTTCTTTCACAACATGACTAATATGAGAATAGTTTGAATGACTACACACATATAACCTATATCAAATTGCTTGCCATCTCAATGGAGGGTTGGGAGGTAGAGAATTTGGAACCTAAAATTTAAAAAAATCTTGCAAAATGTGTTTACATGTAATTATGGAAAAAATAAGTGGGAGAATATTGTGCAAATAACAATGTTGTAATGAAGATCAACTATGAAAAATCTGGCTAGTCTAATCAATACAATAATCCAATACAATTTCAAAGAGCTCATAATGAAAAAAGAGAAGACCTCCAGAGAGAAAACTGATAAATTCTGATTGCAAATTGAAATACAATTTTATCATTTCTTTATTTTTTAAATTTTTTTGAAATATGACTATTATGGAGATATATTTGCATGATTTCACATGTATAATTGATATCCTATTGCTTACCTTCTCAGTGGCTTGTGGATAATGTGTAAGAGATGAAGAGAATTTGGAATTCAAAATTTAAAAATTAAAAAATATATTAAAAATAATTGATAAATTTAAAATATGAAATAAAAATAATATATACATAAATACACACATATATACATCTAGATATAGACATATATAAATATATGTGTATGTATAGAAACATATGCATGTGTGTACATTATATATACACACATTTACATATAAATATACATATGTGTATATTTGCATATGTGTGTATGTATGTATATACATACACATTTGTTGTTTGATAGTACATGCCTGATTTCTAATGTGTAATTGTTCATACCAAATATTCATTATGAATTGATTTGTGTTGGCTCCAAAACACCTTAGTTGGAAAGGACGTTTTATTATCTTGTCTGCCACATACACAAAGGAACTCCCTACTGCACCAAATGTGAGATGACACCACCTCTCTTGTTCTCAAACAAAAACTCACAAATCTTAAAGCAGCCAGTTCAACTCAGAAGGTACTCCATAGATTAAAAAATTTTGTCTAATATCAAGGATCTGTGATTTTCTTATTGTTTATGACAATGGATTATGATTACACTATGAAAAGACAGATAATCTTTTAGTCCCAATTATATGCACCCTTCTGGTCCCAAAGTGGTGATGAAATTGCACTGACTTAGCTAATTTTTTCCTGAGATCAAGACTTGCATGCTACCTGAGGATGCAATGAGGACAGGTGATTATTGACATTGGAAATCAATAAATATGCCAATAAATTCTTTATAAAACACACAACTTATCTAATCACATTATTTGTTTAAGAATCAAAGTCTTCAAATATACATATGTGATTGCTAGTATGCTAGTAACTTAACAGAAAGACAAAGCAGAAAAGATATGTACACTAAGGTTTTAGAGGCTGTTTTTGCAGATGGAAAAATCAATCAGCAATAGAGATAGACTATCTTTGAAATGGCCATGTAAGTAGATTGGGAGACAGGACTCAATTCAAATGCAACAATCTTGGAAGAAATTATCAGAATCTGAGAGTTGCCAGGCATCTTAGAGGCCATTGAGTACAATTTATAGCCCAATAAAAATCATCTTTACAACATGCCTGATGAGTGGTCATCAAACCTCTGCTTGAGTACCTGCATTAAGGAAAGCCCACTATTTTTCAAGATAGCTCATTTTGCTTTGCTATGGCTTTAATTGTTAGGAAGAATTTGCTTATCTATTATCTCCAACTGCTTTTTGGACATCACGGCTAGACATCTTAAACTCAATGCAAAACTGAACTCATTATCTTTCCCCCAAGCCCTCCCCCCTATCTATTTTTTTTATTACCACCAAGGCCACCACTAACCATTCAGTCATGCAGACTTTCAATCAATTCACCATTTTAGATTCTTTACTTTCTTTCATTTTAATCTGTTACCAGATATTATAGATTCTACCTTCCTCTGACACTGTTGCTGTCCTGGTTCAAGTCCTTATCACCTCCTTCCTGGAATACTACAAGCATTTTGATTGCTTCCTCTCCCTCAAGTCTCTCCTCACTCTCATCCATTACCCACTCAGCTCTGAAATTGATCTTCCTAAACCATAGAGCTGACCATTATTTAATCAACAGTAGTGATTGCCTATCACCTCCTGGATCAAATATAAAACACTCTGTTTGGCTTTTAAGACCCTTCATAACCTGAAATCTTGCTGCATTTATAGTCTTTTTAATATTTTATTCAACAATACATAGTATAGTTGATGGTTGCTACACACAAGAAGTTTACTTTCTAGCAGGGATAGACGATATATAAAAGAGACATAATCTGAGATCCAATGACAGTGATGTTCTTTTTATTCCTTATGCAAGATAACGTCATATATTTTCACTGGATGCTCTTCATGCATGAAATTGTCTCCCCTTTTTTTCTCTGTCTCTTGACCACCCTGGTTTCCTTCTAGTCCCAAGTAAAATCTTACCCTTTACAAGCAGCTTTCTCTGCGCTTCTTTTTTGCTAATAACTTTTTTGATTATTCCTGATTTTCTTCCCAAATTCCCAAAGGACAGAAATGGCATCACAGTCACCTTCTACACTGATGGGAAATTATTTAACTTGAAAAGTCTACAAGCCAAGAATAAAGGAGCAGTTGGTATGAGACTTTTTGTTCCCAGATGATCATGCACTCAATGTATCCTATGAGGCTGAGATGCAACAGATTGATCCTCTGTCACTTGCATCAATTTTGGGTTGATGATTAACACCGAGAAATAGATTTTCCACCAGCCAGGGCTACATCATCCATATATGGAACCATCAGTTACAGCAAATAGAGAAATTTGTAATTCTTCTGGATAAGTTCACTCATCTTGTCAGCATATTCTCCAGAGATGTCCACATAGATTATGAGGTCATTGCACACATTTTCAGAGCTAGCTCAGTATGGGAGAAAAGAGTGATAAGGCTGCCTACCAAACTGAAAGTCAACAGAGCCATTGTGCTGACCTCATTGTTGTATGCCTGTGCATCCTAGACAGTCTACCTCTACCAATACCTTGCCAAGAAACTAAATCACTTCCAGTTGGAATTGTCCTAGGAAGATTCTAAAGATCATCTGGCAAGATAAGTTACTGGATATTGAGGTCCTTTCTTGAGCTGAACTGCTAAGCATCCAAGCTCTACTGCAGAAAGCATAACTCCAATGGGCTGTCCACATGGTTCAAATGCCAAACAAACATTTGCCTAAAAGACTAGTTTATAGAGAACTCACACCTGTCAAGTGTACCACATGGAGGTCAGAAAATGTATACAAGGACTCTCCCCAGGTTTTTCTGAAGATCTCTGGAATCAATTGTAAGACATAGAAGACACTGGCACAGGACCCCTAGCATGGCATGCCTGCAAACAAGAAGGCACTGTTCTCCATTAGCAAAACAGAATGACAGCAACTCAAAAGAAATGTGAGATGGACATTTTTAGAGACACGTACATTCCAAACGTTCATAGGAACTATTTGTGCCCAACCTGTAGTGGAGACTTGAAAGCTTATGTTGGTCTGATCAGCCACAGTCGCACACACTGTACCTTGACTCTGAAAATAAAGATGTCATTTTGTTACTCTTCCAGTACATAGGATGACAACTATGCTATTTCCTCCATTACATTATAAGGTCCTTGGGTTCAAGAAACATTTTTGGCTTTCTTGGTATTCCTAGTAACATGCCTCATTGATATTTGACACTTAATAAATGTTTGTTGAATGACTTACCACTTTAAAAAAATTACATATTTGTTATTTTTCAGGCATTGTTGATCTAGAGACATAAAGAAAATAAATCTTACTCCCAAATATCTTGTGTCCTATTAGGGAGACAATAGATATGCTATAAATATATGCAAACTAACAAATTAAATGTAAAGTATTTCAAGGTATTATGTAAAATCAGTTGAGGAAAGGGTATATAGGGAGTGACATTTGATCTGAGATTTGTAACTAGGGATTCTAAAGGAAAGATGTAAAGTAGATTAGTGTTGCATAAATGGGTATATGCTTATATGCTTATATATGTATGTACATATGTATATATATATATACATGTACACACACATACACGTGCACAAAAGCAAGATGAGAGAGAAAGTCTAATGATTGAAGCATCAAACATGCAGTGGCTCAGAGATTAAAATGTAATTGGGAAAGATTAGCAAAACAAGTAAAAACATAATAAATCAGAGATAACATGACATTTTCAAACTAAGTCAATATGTAGCCTTTAGGGATCTTATTTATGGAATAGTCAGCCCCAGCTTGACCCTACTGCCCTAGTGTACTGGACAGGGAATAAGTCCCTATGATATCTGTAGTTGAGCTATGGACCTGGAATCCAGAAATCCAAAGTTTGTATCTTGGCTTGGGAAACTACTAGTTGGAAAACTCTGGGCAAATCATTAGGTTTTCTGTGGCTCCATTTCCTCTTCTGTAATGTGGATGCTTGGTTCAATGATCTCTAAGGTTATTTTTTTCCTAGCTCTAAATCGATGATGCTCCAATATGACCTCAGGTTCTTACAGTTTTGTGACCTTAGTAATTCATGTCAGTTCTCAGAATATTTCCTCAGTAAAATGGATATAGTGATACTGTATTGCCTATCACTAAGGATGCTGTAAGGGAGGTGTCTAATAAAAACTGTCTTGTGAGATATTTTATCCTATGGGATTTAAAGAAAAGTGAAAGTAACTCTGAGTAAGACCCAGAGAGTATGAAGAGAAGGCTTTTGATTATAGCTCTGCCCCAATTATTTGGGTGACTTAAAGCAAATCCTTTTCCTGCACTGGACCTTACTTCCCTCATCTATAAAATAAGGGGGTTGAACAATAAGACCTTATAGGACTCTTGCAGCTCTTTCTTTCTTTCTTTCTTTTTTTAATCTTTCTCTTTTTTTATTTAAAACAAATACAAAGTGAGAAAAAAATGCCACATATACAGCAGAATATGAGAGGATTTCATATAAAACAATAAATTTCCATTTCAAGAAAACCTATATAATATGTATGACACATTGTTTTCAAAGATGCCCAGCTTTTCTTTGCTTCCTTGTAGGTTTTCTTTGTTCTCTGTTGTACATGCTTAACTTTATTTTGTTTCATCTTCCTCTTCCCCCACCATAAATAAGGCTTCAATTAAGCCCAGATGTGTGTGTGTATACATAGATATCTATAAACACACATAAATACACATATACACTCATACACACATATGTAACAATGTACTATATGCATTTCCACTTGTCATGTGTTTCTCTGAAGATCAGCTCGGACTTTCAACATTTCTCTGTTATGCCTGTTCCCTCCTGTTTTTTGTCACCAATCTAAGGGCTATAGAACAAATGGAACCTCAAAGAAGCCTGTTCTGAAACCTCCAGCAATACCTGCTGCTGGGGCATCACTTCCTGCTAAGTGTAACACAGCAGGACTCAGCCCAGCACTGCTGTTGGAACAGTTTAATTTAGAGCACACCTGAACAAGGCTGAACTTTTAATGTTGCAAGATATTTTTCTGAACATATTTCATATCCCTTCCTTCAGAAACGTCCAAATGTTATCT
Source organism: Vombatus ursinus (assembly GCF_900497805.2). Lineage (NCBI taxonomy): Eukaryota > Metazoa > Chordata > Mammalia > Diprotodontia > Vombatidae > Vombatus > Vombatus ursinus. Next base: position 4,226,769 of record NW_020954844.1, read on the forward strand.
AATATTACCTGCTATGAATCTAAATTTAATGCCATTTCTTTCCACATCACATAGAGTCCCTGCTTATATACTAAAAAATAATAAGACATGTGATGCAGGACTCTGCTGTCCAATTAATGATCACAATATCTGCCAGAAATTGGAAAATCTTAGAATACTTATATAATCATATCTATGATTTTTCTGGAGACAAATGCTCAATCACTCAAGTAATAAAGGAATAACATTTATTCAGTACCTACTATGTTCAAGGTACTCTGCTAAGCATTACGTGGTACAAAATAAAAAAAAATAAGAAGCAGTTCCTAATGAGAAGGGACTTATTATGAAGACAGACAACTTGTATATGTATGTATAAGTATATGCAAGATATATTAAGGTAATAAGGCAATGTCTGGTTGAGAGCTGAGATCAGTAAAATAGGGATTCTAGGAGGAAAAGTAGAGGTAGGAGTAAATTCTTCTACAACAAACTGCATGTTCCTTAAGAGTAGGAATTATTTATCTGTGACTTTGATATTTGGCCCCGTGCCTGGCACATATTAAGCCCTTAATATGTAATTTGGGGATGGAGAAGGCATTAGCAGCTGGGGGATGGGATTGGGAAGGGAAGAGAAAAAGGTCTCCTGCTAGAGAAACTTGAACTAAGTCTTTAAGGAAGGTAGAGAAACTAAGAGGTAGAGGTGAAAGAGCAGATCATTCCAGACATGGGGGACAGCTAGTACAAAGATGGCAAATGGGGTGCCATGTGTGAGGAACTAAAATCAGGCTAGTAATGTTGGATTATGGAACACATGGAGGGCAATAAAGAAGACTGGAAAGGTTTGACTATGAGGGACTAGAGCCAAAAATGACATATTACATCATGTGAGACCTGGAGTCCTTGGTCGTTGATAAGTCATTCACTGGCCAGCAGTTTACTGTGGGGAGTCATGTCTATAGTTTAGGGAAAAAAGCCCAAAAAACAAAACAACAGACAGCTTTCAATATGTGGACCCTGTGGGTGGCACCGTGATCAAAAACAGGGACTCTGGTTCATTTTCTTGAATGTTTCAAGGCTCATATTTAGGCTCAGTTCATCCAGTGGCAGGAGAGCTACAATCAGGATCTATGAAGAAAGCTAGGAGAAGGACCCAAGCAATCATGATAGGGAACAACAGGTTGTGCTGTGTCCTCACATAGTTATTGCTTTGAAAATTTCCCAGGTCCAAGAGAGAACTGGCTGTTGGGGAGCCACTGTCATCACCTGAATGAAGGAAAGAAGACTTGCTGATCCGGGGCCACAAGAGAGAATCAGGAGGGAGAACTGCCTTTGCTGATGCTTTCTTGCTACCTGTTTGTGCCTTATATGCCATTGAAATGATGTTTTTGTTTTGTTTTGTTTTGTTTTAGGGGCAGCCAGGTGGCACAGTAGATAGAGCACCAGCCCTGGATTCAGGAAGACCTGAGTTCAAAGCCGGCCTCGGACACGTAACACTCACTAACTGTGTGACTCTGGGCAAGTCACTTAACCCCATTGCCTAGCCACCCTAGTGGGTGGGAAAAAAGACTTCAATTTCATTGTAGCCTTAGCCAGCTGCATTGGCTTAACAATACCATTGAGTATCTAGTAGTCTGTTAAAGCTGCAATATGTTTTAGATCTTCCCCCATAAGTAACTCACAATCAAGAATTAAACTTCCTTCCTCTCCATCCCTAGATCTCAACAGTCACAAATAGAAAAGAAGCGGATTAAGAAACAGTTGAGTGCCCTGTTTGTCTTATCCTCGATCAACATGACAAGAGGTTCAGAATTAAGAAGAAAGAATAAGAGCAGTGTCAGTGTGGAGGGTGCTAGATGAATTTAAAGACCACAGACTCCCTTGGGCAACTCAGAAGTAGGTACACTAGGTAGCTGGAGCTCAATAGTTTGGAGGAGGATTCCAGTGTCTATGGAAGATCAGATTTCAATGTGACTCTCCCTAGCAGACCCCACTGATCACCAGCTGCCCACCCCCAGAAATTCTTCTCTTCCTGTCTTCTCAATTCTCCACCAAAGCTTTCTCTAAAAACACACTTGTACTCTTCCAATAGTACATATCAATGGGATATTTAACCCATTTACTTTCTAAAAAATAGTATTTCAACTAAAATGCTCATTTCTTTCCAAAGTTCTCCTAAACTTATAAATCTGTCATTTGTTGGCCATGTAGGGAAACTATTCATTGGGAAAACCTTATGGGAGTGGATATTTTAAATTCTCCTAACCCTTGAACATGTCCCACATGTTTAGTATAGGATCACAGGACACATATGTTTGTATTGATTGATCCTGGAAGGTCAAAATCCTCAAAGGTCCACTATCTTGTTGATTATGCTGAATGGTGTATACCTTCTGAGCCTGCTTCATAAAAGAGAGCATTTGTCTGTGCACTGGTCTCACCTTCTCCTTGATAGGACCCAAAGGGAACATAGAACCAATACTAAGCTGTGAAATGAGCTGGGAGGGACACTTGATTCATTTGTAGACCTTGGGTTTGAAGAAGAGTCAGGGGATCTTCAAAAAAATGAAGAAAAAAGATGGACACATCTTGCTTTCTTTACTGGGGAAAGGATGCTGCAGCTATAGTGACATGGCTATGTACTCCACAAGAAACAAACACATTATGCATGAGATTTGTTTGTATATGTTTTACTTCCTTGGGAACAACACACTCACTTATCAGCTCACTCATTGAGATAGCCTGGTGTAGTCTGTTCTGCAGAATCTTGTAGCTATGGTTAAGATGAGCCCAATTGGGAAAATGTCCTCAGGAAGTAACAATTTTCCTGTTTTCTTTCTATGCTTCTGTCAAAAATTGCAATAATATTTAGTAGGTAATAAAAAATGGAATGCTGTGTTTAAAAGAATGTAATTTTGGGAGGTTGCTTAATTGCAGGGGGAGGGAGAAAAAGGGGGCTGAAGTCTGTGAAAAGGCACAAATACAGACAAGTAGGTCAACGTGTGAGGAATACAAAGAAAACCATTTTGGTTAGACCAAAGAATGCACAAAACCAAGAAATATATAATGATTATGTAATAGTAGGTTAGAGGCAGGTTTTAGAAAGTTTTAAATCCTAAAGAGAGTATTATAACAGATCTTAGAGTTAATAGAGAGTCATGGGAGTTTCTTGAGCAAAGGAGTGACATGGATTTGGAAATATCAATTGGGCAGCTTTACAGAGATTGGATTTGATTCAACAAGTGAAAGATTGAAGACAGTAAGAAGATTGAAGAAGATAATACAATAGTCTAGATAAAAGGTAACAAGGACCTGAACCCTGGGTGGTAACTATGAGAGTTGTGAGTAGGGGACAGGTATCAGAGAAGTTATAGAGATAGAATAAATAAAATGGGCAAGATTGTTAAACAATTGTTCATAGGGAAAAGGCTTAATTGGGTTGGTCCTGGACCTATAATTTTGTGATTATAGGGAACTGTACAAGAAAAGCCCTTCCATTAAAAACTTGTCTGCACTTTGTAGTCTTAGAAGTATTGATAGCATGGAGAGGTTAATTAACTTTCCTAGGCTTAAAAAGCTATATAAATAAGAGATGAGACAGGACTTCTTATATCTAGATTTTCTGGGCTCCAAGGCCAGCTCATAATCCATAAGACCACATATGGTACAAATAAATGCATACATATTTGTGTATGTGTGTATGTATGTATAAGCATATATGTATGTGTGTACATGTACATACACCCATATATACACAGAGATACAAAGTGATACATGTAGATGTAGAAGGAATATGTATAGTCAGGTAAGAAAGAAAATAGACTTTCTCTTGGTCTTAGATTGGCTGCTTTGTGCCAGTGTCCTTACCTAAACCTCTTTCTACTTCAAAGGAGAGAGAAATGTACTGTGGAACTGAGATATCCTTTCTCCCTAAATTAAAAATCCTGGAAAGTTGTTGGCCAAATATGTTCCTACATAGTTGATGACTAAGTTTAGCCTAACTCAACAGATATTAAAATTTATATATGGATATAGATATGGATATAGATAAACAATCAAATTTTGGATGAGGTTTGCCCAATTATTGTAAAGCACTGCAAACACTATCCACATTTAACAGAATATTCAATATTCCTCATTATTGAATTTCTTTAAAAAGATGTGAGGTCTGTTTTCTTGTATGTCCTCCAGGACTTAGTTTGACCATTATTATTGTATAGCCTTCAGTTTTCTTGTTCTTCTTGCTATCTCCATTTACACTTTGGTGGTCATTGAGTATATTGTTTTCTTGTTTATATTTACTTCTCTATGACATCATATGAGATTTTTCATGTTTCTTTGAATTTTTCGTATTCATAATATTTTATAGCACAATAATATGTCATCATTTCCAGGTGTTAGTATTTGTCTAGACACCCCCAATCAATGGGCATCTATAAAGAGTACAGTTATTTTTTTCCTAAAAAAGAGTTTGTTTTTAATTATTTTAGTGTACATAGAACATTTTTTTTTGCCTTTAATATCTTTCGAGTATTTGTAAAACAAGCGACTCTGGGTCAAAGGTAAGGACATTTACTCACTTTTTTTCTTCTCTCCTGATTTTAAATTAACATATCTTCCTTGATCCTCTTTTTTCTCTCAATTACTCAAGTAGATTTCTCCCTCTCCTCTCCTTCAGGTAGTCCTATTCTTTAGTTTTGTTATTTTATTTTTGCTCCCTTTTCCAAAAAAGGATTTATCTCACTTTCTTCATTATCCATTTTTTTCTCTTTATTCTAGATAATTCATCTATGATTCATTACCCCTATAATCATATAGTTTCTCTCTTTTCTCTATATGTTTTCTTAGAATCAAAGCTTCTAAGTTATCCATTCTAGGTTCTCTCTTCTAGCCTCTTCCTTCCACTTCCTTGTAAGGATTAGCCCCATCGATTCCCCTTTTCCATTTTGCCTCATTTGCAGAACAATGTCAATTTATGCAGATGTCAGAAAAGTCGTTGTCCCAAGGTAGCCCCCTCCACCATTGCTTTATACCCTCACTTGTCAACCTTTTTTTTCCCCTTCATTTTCCCAGAAATCTTCTCCCTGTGTCCTTGCTTTCCTATCCCTCCAAGTACCAATTGCCCCCCAGGTATTCTAACTCCCCATCTCCCAGGAGAAGTAGACTTGTCATGTGTCAAAACCCCTATGCTTCACTCAATGCATAGTCCCTATCTCCCTTCGCCTATAGAAATATTCATCTGTGGAAAACCCTACAAAGGTCTCCTTCCTTTCCCTTGCTTTGTAATTTTTCCCAGCTTCTCCTTATCCATTCTCTGATAGAATCTTTTCTTTCTGAGATCACAGAAGTTACCATCTTCTCATTTCAAGCCTTTAATTAGACACCATCACTCACTCCTCTATATCTCCTTACGCCCTTTCCCTTCCCTTTCATGTACCCTCCCATGTTGTAATATAGTTCTAAAAGAGAAGCATTCACTTGTGTCAGGGTGTTTCCAGATTCTGTCCTCAAAACCCCTGTCTCCTTCACTGTGACTTCTTCCATATTTCCAACTTCTGCCCTGTCTTCCTTTTATATATTTAAAAAGAAGTTTCTCTCTCTCTCTCTCTCTCTCTCTCTCTCTCTCTCTCTCTCTCTCTCTCTCTTTCTCTCTCTCTTTCTCTTTCTCTCCCCACCCCTGTTGCTATCCTTGCTTTCTGCATTTATTTACTTCTCCTGTATTTCTTTTTGGGACATTTGAGAGGCAAATAATTTCTTCATTTCTCATTTTCTTTCTAAATATGTTTCAAACTCTTATTATTGAACACCCATCTTTTGTCCTTTATAGTTAGGCTCAGATTTGCAAGATAGGTCACCCTGGGCTACATCCTGACCTCTTCAAAGGACATTATTCCATTTCCTACTCCTTTTTCAAGTGAGTATGGCATAGTCTTGCATTATTCTAATATTTTTCTTTTGTATTTGAAGGTCTTTCTCTTGATCACTTGCAGTACTTTTTCTGAATTGAATTGTTAAATTTAACCACTATATGTCTCAGAAGTTGCTGCATGTTTTTGGAGACTATCTGTGAATTCTTTTGATCAGAATATTATTTTTATTATAGATAGGTAGATTAGATATAGACAGATGTCTCTCTCTCTCTATATATATATATAGATAGATAGATAGATAGATAGATAGATAGATAGATAGATAGATAGATAGATATAGATATAGATATAGATATATGTTCAAAGGTTCTGGACAATTCTCTTCTATTACTTCCTTCATTATGATGTTAATTTTTTGTCTTTTCATGTTCTTTTGGGAGACCTATGATTCTAAAGTTATTTATGCATATGGTGTCTTTGAATTCATTATGTTTTGTTTGACTAGTAAGCACATGCTTTTTTAATATTTTTTTTTGCTTCTCTTTTTCAAGGTTGTCCATGTCAGCACTGCTGGCACATATTGAATTTTCCAATTCTCTCTTTAATATGTGCTATTACTTAACCACACATCTCCTATCCTGAAGTTATATAGTTTTTGTTTATCTATTTGAATATGAGTATATCTTTAAATTTACCTCAAACAAAATTCATCTTATTAGATTAGACCAGCACTTGGAGAACTTTGAATTTCAGTTTTGATTTTATTATCCACATGAAGGCTATTTCCAGATATATGTTATCTTTGAATTTGATAACCATGCCATCTATACAAATATCCAAGGTATTTTTTTTAAAGATAGGGATTTTATGAAGGTCAAAGACACATCCAACTGGATGTAGCATTTATTTTTCTCATTTAAATTGTTGCACGTCATGATATAAGACCCAATTTTTTTTTATTTTAAAATGTTACCTTTCATTTCTATGAAATGACAATTAATGAAAGTATTGACAATAAAATCACTAGGAGGAATAGGGTAAAAGTGTTTTGAGATCAAAGTCCCTATAATGTAGTGAGAGATTATTAGGTAATGGAGCTGATAAGCCCAACGGTAATCCTAGCAAAATAATAAGATCATAAGATAATCATCTAATGGTGAAAGGTGGTATTGATACAACAAACTCATGTAACATAAGTGAAATTTTTCTATTTCATGCTTAGTTAAAACTTTCCCCATCATGAAGGCATCCTGAATAATAAAGTCATCATTTGCCACTCAGATTGTCATTCAATCACTGTGAGCCTAGTATTGAAACTGGACTAACCAGAGTAGGAAATTATGATATTAAAGGTCATATGGTGTAAGAGAAAGATTCCTGAAGGAGGCATCAGTGACCTTCTATTTCACTCCTAGTTTATTTATTAGTTGTTCAACTTTTGACTACTCACTCTATCTCTGGAGATTCATTATATATGTCTATGAGATGAAGAGATTTCATTAGATGTTCTCTATTACACTTGCATTTCTAACAATCAATGACTATATGACTTAGCACTTTCATTTTGCATCAAAATATGTCATCTTTCTCACCCCAAGAGGACCATCAGGATCCTGATCTACCCTCAGTCAATCTTATAACCTAATTTGGAATACTTACATAATAAAAATTAATGGCTTTACATGTGACCTTTCCCGAAGCAACCCACGTGTACCTTGACAGGGCTACAATCACCACACACAAAAATGACAATAAATAGTGGAATTTCAATCATTGCAGTATGTTTTGTAGTGACATGATATTTAGGTTTCTGGGATGTGGAATTTCATAGAATAACTGTTAAAAGGAGTAAATGACCTTTGTCTTGGCAGTAAGAAGATGAAAAAAAGGTCAACAGCTCTGCTCCTTCTCCTTACAGTTTTGCTAAGTACCTCCTTGAGGATTATTGATTCTTCAAAATAAATGAGATGACCTTGGTTTTAGCTGCTAAAGGGTATAAGAGGACTATGAAGGGATGATGTTGTTGTGTTTGGATTTGTTGCTCACATCGAGAAAATTCCGAAAGAACACCATGTTGGGGGAAGGGCACACAATGTGCAACCAGAGATGAGGAAAAATCCAGCAATAGCATCATTCATAACTCTCCACACTCTTACCAATACATGGTTGGCTACAATTTCCTACCTCCTCTTCCAGAGGAGTAAAACAAAAATATATATAATGCTTTCAGGTTTGTAAGTTTAAAAATAATATCTAATTTAATTTAAAAATATTATCTAATTCTAACCTCACAACAGCTCTGTTATTGTTGTTAATATTATTATTCTTATTATTATTAACTTACTGATGGACTGATTACTGTAAAAATTATGCATTTGTATGTGAAAGGCTCAATCCTAAGTGTTATAAATAAGGGGAAAAAACATGATATTTCAATGGTTGTATTATCTCATTAGTGTGGGTAAACTCACAAATGGTAGAAATCAAAATACTTCTTAGTGGTATATTAATTAAAGTGATGGATGTGGGGGTCATAAAAATCTGATTGAATTCTGCCACAGACAATTACTACTTGTAATGAGGCAGCCAGGTGGTACAATGGATAGAGTACTGGGCCAAGAGTCATGAAGAGATGAATTAAAATGCAGCCTCTACACTCACTACCTGTGTGATTCTGGTCAAGTCACTTAACTTCTGTTTGACTTAGTTTCTTCATGGTAAAATGATGGTAATAATAGCACCCACCTCCTAGGATTGATGTAAAGGTAAAAATAATACTTATAAAGAGCTTAGCACAATATCTGGCACTTAGTAGGGACTATATAAATGGCTGCTGTTTTTGTTATTATTATTATTTGTTAATATTCCCTGGTCAAATCACTTAAACTCTCTGTTTCTAGACTTTAAGACATTTTCCATGTTTAAATCTATTATCGTATGACCCTTTGAGATAATAATCATAAATCACTTAGCAGAGCACCTGGCATATAGTAGGAGATTAATAAATGTTTGTCCCCTTACCTTCTCCTTTGATGTATACCTTCTCAGTATGGACTATTCTTTCCCAGGATCTGCCTTAGGGGGGTGCACATAACTCCCATATGAGGTTTTAACAATGCCCAGGAGGAATTCCTCTAGATCTTCAAATCATCTGTAGGTATTGATATTTGTCTTGGGCTGCCTATTCACTTCTTATTCACTCATGCCTCACTCTCAATGAGTATTCACCATGTAGGCTGGATTATGTCACCCTTCTCCCACTTAGTAAAGAGCATTGGCTCCCTATTTCCTCCAGCATCCAATAAAAATTCTCTTCTTTTTAAAGCCCTTCACAATGTTTCACATTTTATATTTCCAGGTTTGTTTTTTTTAGATATTATTCCTACCTAAATTATCTACAATCCATCCACACCTTCCTTCTTACTGTTTCTCAAAAACTATACCCAGTTTTTCTAGTCTGTGACTGTTCTGTTTATCCTCCATACTGGGAATCATTTTACTTCCCACCTTTGTTTCTTGGATTCCAGGGCTTTCTTCAAAACTTACTCAGAAAACTTCTACATAAATAACATCTGGTTATACTAGACAGAATGTGGGATTTTGAGTAAAGGATATCTAGTTTCAAAACTTGGTGCTGAAACTTACTGGCTATATTACTCTCAACAAGATACTTGGCCAAACTAAACCTCAGATTTCTCTTCTGTAAAGCTGTCAAAAGAATACTGATAATACCTATCTCTTATGGCTGTTTTGAGGATAGCGTAGGCAGAGCATTTCAAAAATTTTCAAGAACTCTTAAACTTTAATGGCTTAAAACTTCATGGAAACTGTTGTGACACCATGTGTAAATCATTTGCAAACATTTTCACCATGTAATGTTATCTGTCATCATCCTTATTTTCCTCCTCCTCCTCCTCCTCTTCATTATCATCATCATCATCTCATTCCTATCTCCAGTGTCCAGGGCATCAGTTGATAGTAGCCATCTGAATTAGTATTAGACCATCAATGTGGACTAAAGGAACATCAAAATAAGAGAGATAACTGATTAGTGATGAGATTAGATTCTTAAAATGGTAATGGAGAGATAAGAGTATTTTATGAGTGAAAATAGAGGGAATGGGAGGAAAAAAAGTAGGCAGTAAAGGATGGGGAAGGGAATTTGTACATCTGTCATGGGTATGGGACAAGTATACATTGTTAAGAGTATACTAACCTTGGAAGGAGTGACTTCAAACAGAGTATCAGTGACTAGAGAGCAGTCCATTGAATGAAGCAGTTTCTTAGACTATTCAAGCCTATCTCTCAAAGATAAACTGTCTGGCAGGAGGTTATATTGTGTTCTGTGATGCCCAGGAGGATGAACTCAAAACAAACAGGATCAGGTGAAAATAGAGGATGGAGGATTCCACAAAAAATAAGACTCATTAATACTATTCACACATAGTAGATGCCTAATAAATATTTTTGATTGATTCAGCAATGACTTGAAACAGAATCAATGCTTTATTGAAACAAATCTTAGCTGGACACATATTGGCTTTGAAAGCACAAACTTAACATTATCTATGTTGTTATATGTATATTACATATAATTTTTGAACATTTTCCAATTGTATTTTAATCTACTTCTGGCAGCAAACTGAGAGTTTGATACCTGTTTTGAAACACTGGTTTAAATCTCTCCACCAAGGAAGAGGAACAGGGTAAGAAATAAACTATTTCCAAAGGCAGGAAATTCAGTCCTGATTCAAAACCCCAAATTGACAGCTTTCCAGTGATTTTCAAAACGCTTGGCAAAGCCTGCTATGTAAACCTTGCTGGAAGCCCAGGCTGAGAATGCTCATCACCAGCAGTCAGCTGACTTGCTGAGTTTCAAATGACAGGATACATCTGAATCTTCTTCTCTCCACATGAATACACCTTTCTCTCCCTTCATATACTGCAAAAAAAGAGTTGTATAATAAATGACTCTGTGATGTAGGGTAGCTATCGTGCATTAAATTATGCTTTTTATTTCAGGACTTATCATTCATGGAACAGATAATATTCGTGATGTTCCTTCCAATGAGAGAGATTGCTCAATAGCACTGAACCAAATTTAAATCTCTCTCGACCAGCAATGAAATTGCTTGTTCACCTGATTGTTTTATTCTACTAACAATTTTGCAATATTGCATTCAATTGAATAATTATGCCAGAAAAGATGCAGAATGCCTATCTCCCCCTAAATAATTTATAATTTTTTTTTTCATTTCCATTAAGCATTGCCACCTCTTTTAATGAGCCCTAAGTGTAACAGAGAGTATGCATAATGCATAGCAATGTGAGGAAAGAAATAGCATTTGGGTAGGTGGGGATTTGAGCACATTTATTAAGGCAGATGTGAATGTAAGTTTAAATTTCTCATCTTTGACTGTTGGATGGCACCTTAGGGATCATCTGCACCAAAATTTTTTTTTACAAATGAGGAAATTTGGACCTACAAAAATAATAAAAATTTGCCCCAGGTCATATGGCTAGAAAACTTCTTTGTGGAGTGAGGAAATCAGGGCTATGTCCCAGGGCACCATAATTTAGAAGAAGTTAGTAAGACTTACAGTCTTTCAAAAGACTAGAAAAGAGTCAACTTTAACACAAAGTTATGTCAACCTCTCACACAGTTTGTTCTTTTTTAATTTTTTATTAATTTATTTTGATTTATCAACAATCACTTCCATAAGCTTTTTAGTTTTAAATTTTTCCTCTCCTCCCTTCTCCCTCCTTCCCCAAGATGGCATGAAATCTGATATAGGCTTTACATATACATTCCTATTAAACATATTTTCAAATTAGTGCTGTTGTAAGGAAGAATTAGAACCAATAGGAAAAACTACCAGAAAGAGGAAACAAAACAAAACAGAAGGAAAAAAAACAAATAGTATGCTTCGATATGCATTCATACTCCATAGTTATTTCTTTGGATGTGGATAGCATTTTCAATCATGTGTCTTTTGGAATTTTCTTAGATCTTTGCATTGCTCACAGAGTTTGTTCTAAGAAAGAGACAAACAATTAGGTTGTGTGTCCATGTTTAATTTCTTTCAAACAGGCTTGACATGCATTGCATAGGAGTTACAGTCCAGAACTAGGCCCCCTAAAGAAGCCAATCCTGAACTGGCTCAATTTGGTGGTTGGGGGTACAGAGTTATATATGCCCTTCAAAGAGTAGGTGTTCCCAAGGGGTATCAATCAACTCTTATTGGTCAACACAATGGGAGATGGGCTATATTTAAAGAGGGTCTTGAGTACACGATTTAGACCACTTAATCCTATTACAATACCTTTTTAACAGGGGCTGATATCACCCTGCCATAATTCCGGATAGAGGAAATACCTGTTTTATCAGAACACTCTCCAACCAGACCACTCTCAGCCTTAGGTTATTTAGGCAGAAGAATCTGTCTCCATCCAAGCCTAAGCAGGATGAAAATCAATTCAGGCTTGTGTCTGGCTTGACCAGGATGAGACTAAATGAAATCTCATTATCACTAATGTACTTGTGAGGAGCTTTAGAGCAGGAGGCTGGGTCAGTGTGGAGGCTCTAAGTCTCCAAGATAGAAAATAAAAATCATTTTTCACAATTATGAATAGTAGCAATAGCTCCTATGTGTACAGAATTATAAGGTCTGCCAGTGCTTTAAGCTCATTGTCTTCTTTGATCTTCAAGAAAACCATTGTAATATAGGTGCTATTGTTATCCCCATTTTATAGATAAGCAAACTGAGGCTTATCAGGGTTAAATGACTTCCCAGACCATAGAACTAATGAGTGTCTGGAGCAAGATTCAAAAGCAAGTCTTCACCACCAATCCAGTGCTCTAATAGCTATACCAACTTGCTGTCATAAGACTGAAAACTACAAGATTGTTCTTTTTCTTCCTCATTTATCTTTTCCAAATGAGATTTGCCCGTCTGACTGCCTTTCCCTCTCAAAATTTCTGTCCCTTCTCTCCTTTTTCTTTTTCCCACCTTTTCTACAGCGTCCACAATTCTCTACCCAAAGAACCCAGAGCCTACGTCTTTGACTCTTTCTTTACCTTTCCTGAATTAATTGATTAGAAAGCATACTTTCATTTTGAAGGCAAATCCAGGAGGCATTTTATGCTTTTTGCTTTTTATCTTTCTTCTGCTTTTGAAACTGTTTGCTCTGCATGTGTGTGATCCACACAGCACACAAGCACGCACACACACACACACATGTGCGCACACACACGTACACGCACACCCACAGAAATGGAAATTATGACTCTGACCATCAGTAAGTAAGCTAGAATTTCAATCCATAGACTCTGACTCCAAACCCAGTGCATTTTCTGTCATTATGCCACAAAAATTATAACTATTTTCCATATATTTGTGTAATATTAAGAAGTTTTATATATTCATATAAGGTTAAGAAAGTAGAATGACTTTACGCAAAATAAAATAAAAATAAGCAGAATTGGTGATGGAACTGAGGTAAGGATCAGAAAATTTAGAGGTGAGGAAAAGACCACAAAAAACACTTGATCAATTCAATTCACTTAGATCTTCTTCAATTCATTCAATTCTATTCTATTCCATAAAACCCAATGAGTATTTGCAGCCTACTGCATACCAGGCATTCTGCTAGGTATTGAAGATCCAAAGACAATATTTTAGTAATCTTCTAATGAAAGATGCTGACTTTTACTGGGGAGAAGTAAGATATTAACAAATATGTAAATAGAAAATGAATATAAAGTAAATACAAAGTAATTTTGAGAGAGGAGACACTAACAATTGGAGAACATTCATTTTAGAGGCAAGGAAACTGAGACAAAAAAGAACTCAAATATTGCTTAAAGTAAAGCAGAACAGGGATTCAAATCTGCATCATATGATTCCAAAAGCTGTTTTTTTAAGAACCAAGATACTTACTTTTATTTTTATCATATTATCTCTACTGTAAGTACCATTCTCTATCAAGCAGGACTCTTCAGGTTTTCTGTTGTCGTTCTTGTGTCTACCCTTTCCAATATTGCCTCTCTCCCATAGCTGTACCCACAGCATTTTTCTGTTTTTATAATACTTATTTTTTAATTTTGATCATCCAGCTACAGGGTCCTCTCTTTGCAAAGATCTGTTTGGATCCCAGATGTCTGGACCATTAATCTTCACTATAGGTTTCTTTCTGTTGATCATGGGGTAGTATTTTTCAGTTGTTAGTTCAATTGTGAGATGAGAACAGGTTATAATGAGGTACTACTGAGACAATGGTACCTAATTGCAATTTGACATTATTATGTATGCTTCCAATTCATGAATTAGGAACTCAAAAGGAGACATTTTGCAATGTTTAACATAAAGGTTTACACTTGAATATTCCCATCATATTTTTTTTAAGGACTGAGTAAAGTTAGACACACTTTCCAGAGATCAAATTTTCCTCAAAATTTTTTATTTCTTCAATACTTTAAGCATCTCAGAATTTGTGAATGTGGGTGATTGCTATGTTAACACAGATTGGTAGGTAAACTAGGAATTAGTAGGTAAACAAAATTGTCTCATAAAGATACTGTGATCCTCTTTATTTGGACAAGAAATTTTCCAATATGCATAGTAGTATGTAATATTTACTTCCTTCTCATCTAGTTTGCTTGTGATTTTTTTTAATCTAAGCCCTATAATCTTTAGGAATTTATTTTAATGTAAGGCATGGAATATTAATATATACCAAATTTCTGCCAAACTGCACTGTACATTTCCTCTCAGAAAAAAAAAAAATCAAAGAAGGCATGCTTACACACAAAAGGACAATTTGGTAATTAAAATGTCAAATTACTTCTATATTTTAAAACTTTAGAGAGTAAAGTTTCCCAATTTCATATATAATCTTCTTTCCTTTTTTGTTGATATCTAGAAATTTCAGAATTGCAAAAATATAGTATTTCATAAAAGCCAATGGAGAGGAAAATATTGCATATGAACAGTCTGTAACACATAACACATATCCATTGTTTCCTATTACTGAATCACTATTTCATATAAACTTACTATCATAATTATATGTGGTCATTTAGAGGTAGTTTGGTTGTACAGTAGATAGGGCACAAGGCTTTGAGTTGGAAAGACTTGAATTTAAATCTACCTGAAACATATAATAAATAAATATTTAAGGATAAATTAAATTTTTGACATTAACAGAGATATGTACCATATGAGCGAAAAAAAATGTGGGCTTATCACTTGGTGAAAATATGGGGTGACAAGAAGACTGCCTGAGAGCTCCCTTGAGGTGCTTGAAATTTCAGGAAAAATCAATGAAGGACATTAGTATGTTAAATGGCTTTAAAATGATAGAATATAGGCAAATGAAAAATATGATAGACAAGCATGAATGGATTGTGTTTTGTATCATTGGTGGAATCATGTAAACAATCAGATCACAGATCTACTTGGACACTTAAGTGTTTTAGAGGAAGAGCATTTCATGAACTATACATATGATTGCTTGGTATTTTGATTATCTGATCATATCAATGGTGTGAGTGCACTGTATTGTTTGTTGTTGTTCAATTGTTTAAGCTATATCCAATTCTTCATGGCCCCCATTTGGGGTTTTCTCAGAAAATATGCTGGAGTGGTTTGTCATTGCCTTCTCCAGTTTATTTTATATATGAGGAATACTGAGGTTCACAGTAAGTAAATATCTGATGCTGGTTTTGAACTCAGGTATTTCTGACTCCAGGCCCAGCGCTCAATCCACTGAGCCACCACTCTGTCCCCTCTGTATTCTAAGAACCCATAATAATTCAACCATAGCTTCTCATCTGTTATTATTCTTGTCTATTCACAGCATTATGAAATCCTTCATAGATGATGTAACTGGCCTTTTATTTCCTTTTCTTTGTTTTATTTCTACCAGTATTGCACTCAAGATTTCCATCTGCTATCACTCACTGTCACTATGAGTATGTATTTTATCAGTTAAAAGTTTATGGATATTAAGCTTGAAAGTATTTTAGCGGCCATCTAGCACAACTTTCTCTATGTACAGATCAGGAAATTAAAGACCAGAGGGTTGAAGTGATTTAATGTAGTCATATAGGAAATAAGTGACAGACAGTATTTGAATCCAGAGTCCTGTATACCTTTGATTTTAAATCAAATGCTCATTCCTTTGTATTGTGCTCCCTCTACCATTACTTTTATTTTAACCATTACTCTTAAGTTTTGTAATTTTGATTTTCTACATCACAACTCACCATAACTAAGGAAATGGACTATTAGCTATAGTATAAAAATACACTTCCAAAATTCAAGTAGGGTCTTGCTTAGATTTTATCTGTCCCTTATTCTCAATAGAATGCCAACTTTTCAAAGGCAGGAACTATTTCATTTTCTTTTTGTAACCACATTACCTAAAACAATGACATATAGTGGGATATTATAGTGGGATATACATACTTCTAAAATTCAAAGATGTAGTTTTCCATACACAGAATGTTCTTCTTCTCCACCTCCTGAGTTCCTTGACTTTCCTCAAGACTTAGTTTAAATACTACCTTCTGTAAGAAACCTTTCCCGATTACATACACACATATATACACATACACACATATCTACACTACTCATATCTTCCCTCTAATAATTCCCTCCCATTCATAATACTTACATCGTATTTACCTAGTTATTTTTATGTTGTCTCACCCTTTTGAATGTGAACTTCTTGACTTGAGATATTTTGTCATTCTTTCTATCCCCAATCCTTAGTATTGGTCATGGCACTTAGGAAACACATAACAAATACGTATCCATTTGAAATGATTTGACTTGAATTGACTTGTCATTTCTAAGAAATTAATGAGATATACAACTGTCATTCCATACTGGCCATTGGACAATCATGTCTTACTTATCCTAAACATGGTTGAATTTCACATGGCTTATACAGAAAGACACTTCACATTGGGAACTTTTCAATATTGGAAATTGAATTTAAGGCATTTGATCTTCATTAAACTAAGAGAAAGTTATTATTATCACTTTTCCATTTCAAACTAAGAATTAAAGCATAGTTTTGTTTTGTTTTTTCATTACTGTCTCTGGTACCCACTTTCTTCACCTTCACCAAAGGACCTAGTACCATTCCTGTATACCGTAGTATGAATTTGAGCCAATTTCTTCTTCAGTCTAAGGATAGAGAGATTTTAAGTCATGTCTATTTGAGTTCTAATCTGAAGGCTCATTTTGACACTGGATTGACCCCAGCATAATACTGATGATGATAATGGTAATGAAAAAGATAACTAGTATTTATATAGTGATTTAAAGTTTACAAAACGAATACTTATCCCATTTTATCCTCACAACAACCTTGTGAAAACCCATTTTATAGTCAAGGAACATGAGATAACCAGAGGATAAGCAATTTCCTAGAGGTAACAGCTAGTAAGTTTCTGAAGCATGATTTGAAGTAAGGATTTCCTCACTCCCATTTTGGAACTCTATCCCCATTGCCAACAGGTCGACTTAATAATGAGGAGTGTAATGGCAAAAGAAGATATATCAAATATTGGAAAGACCTAGAGTAAAGGACCAGTAAGAGATTGTTTTCTGAATATACCGCTGCCACTTTCACAGAAATTCAGCAAGAGGTAATGTCATAGTAGTTGTCATAAGGTAATGCAACTCTTACAGACATTTTACTAAGGTATAGTCAAATTGGTATTGGCTTTGGTGGAATAAAAACTCATATTTATGAAAATGTAAATTCCTGAAATATATAATTGTGGAATAAATTTATTTTTCAATTAAAGGAATTTCAAACAACTTCAAGGAAGTAAGGTAGGAATTTTTATGTTTTTTTTTTATTATTTATACTGTTGTGATTATTGTTCCTCCTTTTCCTCCTCCTCCTTTTCTTCCTTCTTCTTCTTCTCCTTCTTCTCCTTCTCTTTCCCCTCCTCCTCCTTCTCTTTTTCCATCCTCTCCTTCTTCTCCTTTTCCTCCTCATCATGAAGTCCTTTACATAATCTATATTCATCTGAGTCACCCATCAGTACTTCCTATAGTATTATATGGTCCATTTGGGTTCATGTTCTATTATCAGAGGCTTCCATCTTACTCCAATTTAGGAATCAAGCTAAACAACATAAAGCAAACAAAAATACTAAATCAAAAGAATATTTATTTAAAACATAATGAAATGATTCTGAAAATGCTACTTATGAAACCCCACTGAATGATTTTTGAGAATAGTCTTTCTTCCCTTCATCTTGTTTTGCTTCCAAATCATCATCATCATCATCATCATCATCATTGATCATAACACTAACATAAATCATACATTAAAATTTGAAAAGTTTATTAAATATATTATCTAAGTTTATTCTTGTAGTTACATATTATCACCTTTCTACCAAAAACACAGGTTGAGAGATGTTAAATAGCCATCCATGGTTACACAACTAGGAATTATAAGAGGGAGGATTTGAACTCTGCTTACATTCACAGTATCCTACTAATCAAACCATGAATAAAGTCTCCCCATAATAAGCATGGGAAAATTGGCCAAATACTTTTGACTTCACTGCTATGGATATTCTAAAGCCAAACTTTTGGATTCTATGGACTTCAAACTTAGGTGTGGGAGAAAAAAAAATACTGCTCTGTAGGCCCCATCATGTTTTAAGCTGAATGACTAGCTGAAGTGTTCACTTTTTGTACAAGGAACTTGGGAAATGTTTAAATATGTCACATTCATTTCAAGAACTGAACCACCCAGGTTTTGGATTTTTGTAGTCACATTGAAAATGTCACAGTGGGGGTCTTTTCTCCCACAATATATCACTTTTCTTTTTTGATGTAAAGTGATAAAAAAGGCTAAGCAAAATAATAGACATGAGTCCTTCTTAATGCTGTCTCTTAGAAAATCCCACGGGCATCTGTTATCTATGTGCCAGGATGTTACAAGTGAGTGGCATTTTGTGGTTTTATTTGAGAAAGAATTTATGGAAATGCTGAACAAAGTTAATATAAAAACATATGTTGGTATTAATAAAACACTTATTTAAATACTAAACCCTCATTATTTTTTGCATTTATTGGTTCACATTAGCTCTTTAGTTTTATGCCAGAGCCCTAAAATGAGCTCCATTGCTCAAAGCTGATGAAAATTCTGCCTGTGTCTATATAGACAACATACAGAAGGGACTCAAATAGGTTTGCTGAATAATGCAGACAAATGGAATATTTTCCTCTGAAAATGCAGACAAATGGAATATTTTCCTCTGAAATCATAAGATCATGGATTTAGAGCTGGGAAGGACTTAAAGGTCAATTAACTTGACATGTTCATTTGACAGATGAGGAAATTGAGGTCTCAAAACATTAAGGTCACATAAGGCACAGAATGAAATCTAAATTAAGGTCCTTTGGTGTTGAATCATTCTTATTTCTATTACACAAATTACCTTAAAAATGTAAGTAACTTTACCTTTCCTCCTCTCAAAATACCTCTCTAATGCCTTCAGTTTTCTACTTTTGGTTTTCTTCTTGGACAGAAGTACAGGAAAGATTGGGGTTTCAATAAATTTAAACACAACATAACAGTGGATTTGAGAGGCATGAGGAATATGAGAATCAAATAAGATAAGGTGATATTGAAGAGGAAGCAAAGACAAGTATCTTTTCATGCATGCTTTGTTTGACTGAGGTTGAGCGATTATTCTGGATCCTAATGTCAAAGACCAGATTTAGCCTAGTTACTCCCTAGCTCAAAAAGTTTCTTACTGACCCTAGGATAAAATATAAAGCAATGTGTTTAGAATGCAAATCTGTTCTCAAAGTAGCTCTAACCTCTCACTTCAGAAATTTTTGCCTATTGTTTATTCTTTATGAATGCTAAGTTCCAATCAAAATTATGTATTTATGTTTTTATATGCATCTGAATATATTTGTGGATTTTTGAATATTTTTCCTCAATTATTCATTTTTCTTTATTCAAAATTATATTAGGTGTGTATACACATTTACATAAATACATACAGAGCATTCCATCTCCCACCTCAGCACCTTTGTACATACTGTATCCCATTCCTAAAAACATTTCCTTCTACCTCTTGGAAGGTTTAGCTCAAGTGCAACTCCTACAAGACATCTTTTCTGTTTTCTCCATTAAATTACCTTTTATATTTTGTGTTTATTCTTATGTGCACTTCTGATAGATCTTATCCCTCCAATTAGGATGGAAATTCCTTGTAGTTAGGAACTGTTTCATTCATGTCTTGCATCTTGAGTTCCTGGCATACAGTATCCACTTCTTAAATTAATATGGGTAAGGTACATCTAGGGACGCATGTCCACCAAGATGGTCATTTTGTACATTCCATTGCATAAATCACTGAATTAGATATCTTCCCAAAATAAGAACCAAACCCTGCTTTTTTTTCAGCAGCTAAGAAGATGTATAAGAGACTTCAGCTATAAACATAGTAGCCTATACTATCTAATTTTCATAGTTATATATATATCTCCTGAGGCCAATACTCACCTTTTCCACCATTACAAACACACCTATGAACTCACTGATGCCTTAAATTCTTTTCAAAGGGTTCAATCTGCTCTTCAACAAGAGAAATAAGGGAGACAATTATAATACCCTCA
Source organism: Vombatus ursinus (assembly GCF_900497805.2). Lineage (NCBI taxonomy): Eukaryota > Metazoa > Chordata > Mammalia > Diprotodontia > Vombatidae > Vombatus > Vombatus ursinus. The sequence continues at coordinate 4,247,287 of NW_020954844.1, forward strand.
GAGAGTGAACCCAGTGACTCAAATGCACACTGACATACACATTACTTAGGTCTGACTGATCCTTTCCTGAAAGCAAATTTTCACAGGATTTGAAGAAGGAAAGATCATAACATCACACATTTAGAGCTAGAATGTACAAAAAAGGTCATTTAGTGAATCCCTCTATTCTTCTCTTTTAACCAGATACAGAAAATGAGACCCAATATATGCTGAAAGTCAAATAGATAATAAAGAACAGGACCAGGATTCAAATGTAGGACTTATGAATGCAAACCAGCCTGATTGCTGTACACTGTGTTGCCCCTTAGAACATGAAGTTATTATAAGCCAAAATTCATGGGAGATAGGAAAAAAAACTTAGCCTAGAGAGGGTATTGGTTTCTAACTTTGCTCTCATTCCACACTTCGCATGTGGGAAAAGAGAAGTGATTTTGTTTGGTTTTCACCATGTATAGCAGCTTTTGACTCTTCTGAAAAAAAAAGTCACCTTTGTATATGTGTGTGTATGTGTGTGTGTGTGTGTGGTTTATGAGTCATCTAATAAGACTTTGACCTGCTTTTTGTTTTCTATTATTGAACTACCCTTTCCAACAAACTTATGATCATTCTTACATGTACTCCTTTAGAAACAGCTAGGTGGTCCAGAGGATAGAGTTCTGGGCCTGTAGTCAGCAATATCTGAGTTCAAATCTGACTTGAGACACTTGCTAGATAAGTGATGCTGGGCAGTTCACTTAACCTATATTTGCCTCAGTTTCAACTATAAAATGGGGATGATAATAGCACCTACCTCTTAGAGTTGCTTTGATGATTAAATGAGATCATATTTTAAAAATATTTAGCGCAGTTCCTGGCACATAATAGGTACTATATGAATGTTTATTTCCTTACCTTTCTACCTATTCATTCATGTTTGCATCAAAGTCACCAAATGGAAGAGTAGATGGCAGATATTGAACTATATCATGTATGGGGAAATCAATATTTGGAAAACAATGTCAAATATTAGTTATATTTCTGTATCATCTACACTGTAACCTATACTATAAAATAGCAAAATTATTTGATATTGGTTAAAAATGAAGTAGATCAATGGAACTGGACAAAAAAGGAGAAATAATATAATTTAACAATACAATTTTGATAAACCTTAAAACATTAATTACTTAGGAAAGGACTTGATATTTGTTATGAAAATGTAAAGTAATCTGAGAAAAATTAAGCTGACATCAATACCTTATACCACATTCTGCAATAAATTAAAAATGGACATGTGACCTAAATATCAAAAACTATATCACTAAAAATAGAATAAGCCTTTAACAGGTATGGATAGATGTGTTCTTAACCAAAGAAGGAATAGACACAATTAAGAAAGATGATATAAATAATTTTATTAGTAGAAATTCAAAAATTTCTTTATAAGCAAAATTAATGTAGAGAGGTTAAACATACTTGAATATTGAGAAAATCTTATCAGATTTCTCAGCTAAGGTTTTGATATCTAAGATATGTCAATAACTAACTACATTGGCTCAGATTCTTAAAATCTAGATACTGCTCAGATTCTTACAATCTAGCCAATAACTCACTAATACTCAGACTCCTTAAGAGTCTGCCCAATATGATGGATGTTCTAATAAACCTTGTCTTTGGCTGAAAGAAGACTTGGGTTTAATTCTTTTGGCCAGGACTTGCATGTTGTGATTTTGGGTTCCTAGCATGCCTAAACCCCTAAACCTCTACATTTTGGTGGCCCATACATGGAAGCTGCCTAACCCCAAATTCATCTGCAGCCAAGACTGGAAGGTATGTGAGCTTCTTCCCCACCCCTGCTTCTTCCTTGGTCTGGAGTTGGGGTGGCTCTCCAAGAACCTAGCAAGGCTTGCAGGTGGTTTTTGGGCAGACAGTTATAAGGCTATCTCATACTCGGTCTAATGCTTTCAGGCTCTTGGTCCACTGATTTGGTTTGAGGTCATGGACCTGTATACACCTCCTGCAGCATAGAGGACAAGGACAGACACCCTATTTGGAAGCATATGCCCAATTCTGTCAGTTCTCACAGCACTAGGGAATTGGGGAAACTGCAGGTGCTTTTTTGTTCCCTAAGGCTTACTTACTCCCTTCCCTCTACACTCCTGAATCTTCCTTCATGGAGGTTATAGGGAAAAGTTAGGACGGGTAAAAACATCTTAGCAGATTCTGGAAGTTTTGTGATTGATCATTAAGGAGTTTTGAAACACCTCCTTACAACCCTGGTCACTCCCTTCTCCCACTCCCTTCTGTTAGTCCTTATCATAGAAGAGAGTTTCACCCTCCTTCCTCTCTCCACCTCTGAATTCGCACTCTACTGCATTAGCCCCACTGGCAATGACCTTGGGCCCTGGGGCAACATTTGCCTGGAAGCATCACCCAGGTTCAGCACATCCTGCTCAAGGTAAAGAAGCTGGCCTCTGAATTTGGATAAGCACACTCTTTTAAAGTTATAGTTTTAACTGTTAATGATGGGATGTTGATTCTCTGTGTAAAGTAATTTGGAAATTAATTTAACAAAATTGAAGTCACCTGATTGGCAATGGGTTTGTTTCGAGTTTTGAATTGTTCAACTTTTTGTATCAGTTATGTCAAGCAACTTTTCATAATTTGGTTATTGCTAAAATAATTTGCCTATTGTTGGCTATTGTTTTAATGTGTAAACTAGTCAAAAAGCTTGTTTGGGTTACGGCTTGCTGAGATTTTGCAAGTGTGTAGAAATCTCTAACGAATGGCTTTTTACACCAGGATAAATTTAAGTTTGAGATGTAAATCCTGGAAAAGTTTTTCCTAAGCTGGGATTATTGGAATTTAGCTATTTGAGGTAAAAGCTCATGGGATTTTATTTTGAATTGTCTAATGGATCATAACAATACATTGATAATCAATAATCCACCATCTGAGAGAAATGCCACAAGCTACTCAGAGAATGTGATATGGGTGGGAAGTTAGCATGGGGAAAAGTTGATAGGACAATTTTAGCCTCTGTCTAAGACAGGATCTTCCTGGCTCAGTTTCCCCATTATGTTCCTTTGAAAAGGAATGTTACCCACCTGGCTGTTTCTGAGTCTGACTATGAGGTGGATTTGATACAGCATTGTTGGAAAACTGAATTATCTGAATCCAAAGTTAAAGATGTTTGATCCTGTCACATGGGCTCCACAGTCTTTACTGTAAGATTTGTGTCTTCCAGACTACAGGTCATTGACCTACAGTTGGTAGCAAAAAGCAGGTGCCAGCCAATGTCCCCCCCATAGTTTTCTGGATGCAGCCTGTGCTCTGTTCCAGTCAACCTCCTCTTTGAGACCCCTCGAGGCAGGGACAGCTCTATGCCCCTTGCCAGCAGGAAGCAGTTTCAGAAGCCAAGACCTTCACCCTTTACCCCAAAAGAATTTGAGTCCCATTTGTTTGAGGGGGGAATAATGGGGTTGGGATCTGGACCCCAGAAAAGAAAAACCCTGGATTTTCCCACATGCCAAATCTCTGACTTTCCCCTGAGCCCATAAATCCATCAACTGTCCTTTCATTGTAGCTATGCCCAACCTCCCAATTCTCTATTACCCTTAACCTAGCTTAGCCCTCCATTGTCTTACCTCCCTATGGCCTCTTCCCACTCTTAATCCTATCTAGGTTCTATTCTCCCTTGGCCAAGTGGTCCAGGTCCCTGACTCTATTACCTCATAGTCCCCACAGATTACTTCACCACTCCTAGATTCCTCCCACAGTCTTTCTGTATATAAGGTCCATCTTGTCTCCATCAAGGTGCTCAGATTCTTATAATCTAGCCAATAGCTCACTAATGTTCAGACCCCTTAAGAGTCTGCCCAATATGATGGATGTTCTAATAAACCTTGTCTTTGACTGAAAAAAAAATTACTGCATTTATATAAGACCAAAAGTTATTCTCTAGTTAATTAGTTACTAAGCTTCAGTCTCACACCATGACCAACCCATCTTCCATTTTGCTTCCTGTATTTCTTCCATGATATACTGTACTCCAAATCTCTCCCAGAATTTCTAGTTTGTTATGCACTTTAACCTACTCATAACCTTCCCATGTCTCTCCATTGTGCTATGGGTGATAGTCATTTGAATTAGTGAACGGCTGTAGATTGTGTAAAAACTGATTCTTAGCAGCTTCTGACCATCTATTTTTAACATTTTAATATCATCACTGAGGAAGCTGGAAGGGGCATCCCATTTCTGATGGATGCTTTTGTTTGCTTATTTAATGATTTTCCATGACCAAAGAAGTCATCAGCAAAGGTCTAACTCCCTTGTATAACTCCCTAAGGGTCTAATCACAATCCTGTGCCTTTTCAAGAAAAAAAAAAGTATGTCTTTGGTTACCACATTCTTATGTGGGTTTTTCTCCTATTAGAATTTAAGTTTTTTGAAGGAAAGGATTGTATTGCATTTTATATTTGTATCCTCATAACTTAAGATAGTGCTTAAAATACATTCATTCACATGGGTAAAGATATATTTTCCTTCTAATGTTAAAAAAATAGTCACTAGATAGGTCTCATTTTTTTTACTAGAGGTGTACAGTCAGAATTCTTTTGAAATTAAAGAGAAGTAATACTTGAGTTTGGTTGCTGATACAGTGACTAGCTGACATTCTCCACATGAAACAATTATATGAACATATGCACGTTTGTTTAGCGAAAGGTAATGTAATTAAAAGACGGCTGTTAAATATTTTGCAAGTGATCTAGGCACTTATTGAAATAAGAGGACAGATTACCTCATGCCCCACATCAGGGGATTCTTCTGAATACTCATTTCTTCTTCCTGGAGCCTGTGGGAGAAAGTAAGAGCATCTAAAAATAGAGGTACTAGTTTTCTCATGAGCTCTACTTGGTTTTCTGTCTTTTTGTCAAATGTACCATCCTTTATACTGAACTGTGCATGTAAAATCACATTGCAATAAGTACAATTTCAGGCAAGGAGACTGAATGACAAAGCTCTTTCCACATTCTGACAGATGGTCCAAAGAACCAATGCTGGGAGTTGCAAGAAATCACAAACAATCACAGACAGTGCTTAAGTACTTTCTCTCCTTTTCTATAAAAAAGTCCCTCATAATGAACTATGTATTCAAAGGGGCTGACATCTTCTGCCATGCAACACTATGCTGTTTATTTATGGTTTTAAAGAAGTGTCAAATGAGTCTAATGATGACATTCACTGAGTAAACTTTTAATCACCACCTACTGTGTGAAAAGCACTAATGTTAGAAATTGGATTGAAAAAGATTTTTATTAGAAAAAATACTAATCCCTCAAGTTGCCTTTATTCTTAATCACATGGATAGAGAAAAATGTCTGATATAGAAAACAATATGGTGCCATGGAATAGGTACTTGATATGGATGTCAAAGATCTGGATTTAAATCCTTGCTTTGCTACTTAAGATCTGGACCACCTTGAACAAGCCACTTTCCCTTCCTGAACCTTAGTTTCCTCATCAGTAAAATGAGTGAATTAGACTAGATAACTTCTAAGTCACCTTTAATTTCTTTATCTATGGTGTTAGGCCAGCTTCCAGTTCTCCCTGGCTATCCTGTTCTATTTAATTATTTTTCTTATTATTTTGATCTCTTCTTTGGATAAAGACGTATATGATAAACACCTCAAATTTACAAATGATGAAAAACTATGAGAGATAGTTAATGTGTTAGATAACTAATTCCCTCCCCTTTCCAGTTAACCTTCATGTATTATTTTCTTTCTTAGAATGTGATCTATGTAAGGCCCAGAATTGTCTTGTTTAATTATATTCATACTCAAAGTGCTTTGAACAGTAGTACCTGGCACATAAAGCAAAATACATGCTCTATCTGTCTGTCTATCCATTCATTTCTATATGTATCTAGGATTCAAAAAGGGACAGAATAACAGAACAAGAAGCCAAGATGGTGGGGGAGAGGAAGCATTCCATCTAAACTCTCCCAACATTCCCCTCCAAACAACTTAAAAATAATGCGTCAAATTGAACTCTGGAGTGGCAGAATGAATAAAAGGTTGGAGTGAGATATTTTTCAAGCCCAAGAACACTTAGGAGGTATGAGGGAGAGGTCTATGACACTGAGATCAGGACTGGCCCAGATTGTGCCTAGGTACAACACCAGTTTTAACCTTAGAAATGACTACAACAGCAGCAATAGTGATATCACTGCCAGCAGCAACAATTTCAGTATTTCTTAGCTCCAAGACTATATCTGGTCAGAAAGAGATTACAGGGGACTCCTGTGAAAGCACTGGTCATAGGACCATGTATCATTAAGCAATTATACTGTCCATCATCTTGTTCCAGGTCACAACACAAAACTATTACTCTTTGAAGACAATATGATGTTATACTTAAATAACCATAAAGCAGCAACTAAAAAAAAAGCTAGTTGAAACAACTAACAACTTTAGCAAAAGTGCAGGATATAAAATAAACCCACATAAGTCATTAACATTTCTAAATATTACCAATAAAATCCAGGAGGAAGAGATAGAAAGAGAAATTCCCTTTAAAATAACTCCAGACATTATAAAACACTTGGGCAGTCTACCTGCAAATAAAAATCCAGGGACTGTATGAACACAACTACAAAACACTTTTCACCCAAAGAAGGGTAAATCTAAATAATTGGAGAAATATTAATTACTCATAGGTAGTCCAAGGTAATATATTAAAAATGACAATTCTACCTAAATTAATTTGTTTATAAACTGTCACATCAATTAATCTATCAAAGAATTATTTTATAGAGCTAAAAATGATAAAATTCCTCTGAAAAAAATGTCAAGAATATCAAGGGAACCAATGAAAACAGAGGTGAAGGAAGGTGGCCAACAGTTTCAAATTTGAAACTATATTATAAAATGGCAATCATCACAATAATCTGGTACTGGCTGAGAAATAAAGTGGCAGATCAGTGGAATAGAATAGGAAAGGACATGCAGTAGTAAATGACCATATTAATCTAGTCAATGATAAACTGAAAGATCTAACCTTGGAGCAAGGACTCACTCTTTGACAAAAGAAAATGCTGGGAAAACTGGAAATCGGTCTGGTAGAAACTTGCATAAACTAACATCTCACACTGTATAATAAAGATAAGTTCCAAACAGGTGCATGAATTTTACATTAATGGTGATATAATAAACAAATTAGGGGAGGATGAAAAAAAGTTTATCTGACATATCTATGGATAAGGGAAAGATTTATGACCAAGCAAGAGACAGGATCATAGGAAGTAAAATAGCTAACTCTGATTATGTGAAATTAAAAAAGGTTTTGCACAAACAAAACCATTGCAGCCAAAATTATAAGGAAATCAGGAAACTGGAGGTGGGAGATCATGCAATAAATTTCTCTGACAAAGGCCTCATTTCTGAAATATGAAAGAAATTAAGCCAAATTTATAAAAATAAAAATATTCTTCAGTTGACAAATGGGCAATGATATGAACAGTTTCCAGAAGAAGAAAATAGAGCTATCAATAATCATATGAAAAAATGCTCAAAATCACTAATACTTAAGGAAATGCAAATTGAAATAATTCTGTGCTATTATCTCATACCTACCAGATCACATAACATGACAGAAAAGAAACATTATAAATGTTGGAGATGCTTTTGGAAAATCAGGATACTAATGCAATTTTAGTGGAGTTGTGAACCGGTCCAACCATCACAAAAAATAATTTGGACTATGCTCAACAGATTGTCAAGCTGTTCATATCCTTTGACCCAGTAATGTCTCTACTAGGTCAGTATCCCAAAGTGATTCAAGAAAAAGGAAAAGGATCTATATGCACAATAATATTTATAGCTGCTCTTTTCCTGTTTATAAAAATTAGAATTGAGGGGATGCTCATCAATTGTGGAATGACTAAATATGTTGTAGTATATGATTATGATGAAATACTGTTTGCTATAAGAAACAACAAAGGGGCTGGCTTAAGAAAAACCTAGGAAGACTTATGTGAACTCATGCAAAGTGAATTGAGCAGAATCAGGACATCTCTGTGCACAGAAATGGCAATATTATAACAATGATCAACTGTGATTGACTTAGCTACTCTGATCAGAAACAATGAATCCAAGATAGTTCCAAAGGACCCATGATAAAAAAAAATGCTATCCACATCCATAGAGAAAACTGATTAACTTTGAGTTCAGATGTAAGCATATTGTTTTTTTTATTTTATTTATCTTGCTTCTTTTTTTTACAACATTGCTAATATGGAAGTATGTTTTGCCTAAATTCACCTGTATAATGAATTGCTTGTCTTCTTGATGAATGTATGGTGAATTGGAGGAAGTAAAAGAATTTGCAAGTCAAAATTTCTTAAAATCAATTAATTAATTGACAATAATGCCAGGCCATATGTGAGATGAAATTAAATAGGGATAAATTCAAACTCTTACAGTCAGATTAGAAAAGAATCACTAGTAGAGGGTGAAGAGAATATGGGAAGACCATGCTTAGTCTTAAAAAATAAAACTATGATGGGTTTGAGTGGACTAGAACTTTAATATCTATCACCAGTATAATATAGAAGCTAAAAATATTAATTCTGGTCTTGGGCTACAGTTGGTAGGGTGATGATATTCCTTATCCTGCCATACTTTGCCTTGATTATAACATGTTGATGCTTTGCGTTCAGTTGTGGGAACTTCCCCTTTAGGGAGGTCATTAATAAGTTCAGATAGAACAAAAGCAGGAGGGTGAAGGCTTTCAGAAATGGTTCATATAATTATCACTTGAAGGAACTTATGATGTTTCCTATCTAGAAGGAAAGCTTGGTGTGGGACAGAAATGAGAACTATTTTCAAGTATTTGAAGTACTTTTATGTGGAATAAATATTAGATTTGACAAGTTTGGTCCCAGAGGGCAGCATTAGGATCAATGGGGTGGAAGTATAAAAAGATGGAATTATTCCTGGTATAAGGAGAAATAAAATCCTGATGATGCTGAGTGGAACAGCTGGTCTGGGCATAGTGGTTCTCTCCTTTCCTCAACTGTAATTCTTCAAACAGTCCTTGGCATTTTGTATTAGGGATTATTGATCACTATGATTTATTTATTATATTACCAGTTTCCACAGCTAGAACAGCATAAGTGATGTCAAAAGAGGGGGATGGCTTGATTCAAAATACTCTGTGATCATTCAGAATGTGAAGACAAGGTAGAGGTTCAGTGTAATAATGAATAATGTGGTTGGTTTCCAACACAACATGACCTATCCTTGTTCCCTAACAATCTCCCACTCCATCCTCTCCCTCTATTGCATGAGCTTCTAGATTTGTCACCTTTTATCCACTATTTGGCCCCTCAGGTAATTATAACCTAAACTAACTTCTGCTCACATTATCTCCCCATAGCTCTTTGATCTCACTTCTGGCCTGAGAGAGGTATCCCAATGGGAAGGGGTGAGCTTTGTGCATAGAAAGATTGGTAAATATGATGTAATTGCAATTGCTCAACAGGGACAATCAAGGGAAAGTAATTTACACCAAGTACACTGATCTGGTTACCATAGAAATTATGAATGCAGATGCCCCAAAACTGAAAAGGCCTGTTAAAGAAGCCATTAAAAATACTGTAGAAAAGAAAGAAAAGCCCTGTAGAAACTGGTGTTCTGCCAGTTTGAGCTACAAATAAACTACTTCCATATATCGGGTACACAACATGTCAGCAAGGAGTAGCTTTCAGATGGTAGAGGTGTGGAAAGATCCAATGAAGCGTGCAAGATTCAAAACTTATAAGAAAATTCCCAGTTTCATGTCATGTTTTATTTTGGGTGGTGAAGAGTGAATCACACAAGCATAAGTCTGGGATCTGGATCAGAAAATAATGAAATTACTTTACCCCTTAATAGTCAATTACCTTCCAAATTTATCAAGTGCTGTTAAGGGAACCACCTTCTTGTCAGTCTCCTGGTTCTCACCACCTCCATATATTCTATGAATCCTAACTTTCCTTCATGCCATATGCAGTAACTACATGAACCTAGGAAAATCAGTTATCTTCTCAGCTTCAATTTCCTCATGTGTAAAATGGTGACAATAAGAGTATCTATTTCACAGGGTTTTGAAAGGAATAAATGAAATGATGTATGTAAATCATTCTGAAAACTTTAAAGATCCATATAAATATTAGAATTTATTATTGTTATGATCACCATCATTATCTCCATACCCAATCAATAGCTAAATTTTATTGTTTCTACTTTCACAGTATCTCTCATATATGACTCCTTCCTTCCACTCATAAATTCAGTATCCTAATTCAGGCTCTTCTCGTCTTCTACCTTGACTATTGTAAGAATCTCCTAGTTGATCTTTTCCCTCAAATCTCTGCTAACCCTCATGTATCATTCTTTTAGTTGCTAAAGTGTTTTTTTTTAAAATATAACTCTTACAATGACATGTTCCTGCAATAAACTCCAGTTGATCTCTATTGACCCCCATGTCAAATATTTTTCTTTTTTTCTTACTTTAGCTTTTCCTTTTAAATATTTGATTAAAGTATTATTATTATTATTATTATTATAGTTTATGTATGTAATTTATAAATAAGTAAATCCATAGAGATTAGTAGTGTGTACTCATTTTTTAATGATAGGGGTTTAGGTGCCAAAAAGTTTGGAGAAAACTATTGTAGAATGATTTATCATGTCCCTTGCATCTCTGATTTTCTCTGATATTTATCTCCAGGAAGACACACAAAACACCAACCCAAAAAAATGCTGTTCTCCCACCTCTAAAAATAACTAACTGTGTGAACTTGGGAAAGTAACTTCATATCACTGTTAGTTTCTTATTTTGAAAAAAAAAATGTAAAATCTGGACTAATTGGTCTCTGAGGTTCCTTTATACACTAGTTCTATGATATGATTCTGTGGAATTCAGAAGTAAAACACTTTTTCCGGTCACCCAAAATTTCATGGACAGGATCTGCAGAAGCAACACTGATAGAATTCATTATTTTTCTCCCTAACCCTTCCCCCTTCCTATTAAAAAGTAATACTTTCTTTATTACAATAGAGGGCAATAACATCCTTCCAGTCCCTCAGGCTGGCAACCCAGGAGTTTTTCTTGATTTCTAACTCTCATCTGCCATATCTAAACTATTACCAAGTTCTATTTCACCTTTGTAATATCTCTCAATTACACTCCCTTCTCTTTTCTGATACTGCCACCTTTCTGATACTGCAGATGCTCATCATCTCACCCCTCAATACCTGTAACAGTCTGCTGGTAGATCTATCTGCATCAAGTTTACCCCCACTCCAATCCATTCTCCATTCAGTCACTAAAGTGAATGTCCTAAAACACAAACCTGATCTTGTCACCCCATTATTCAGTAAACTCCAGTAAATTCATATTGCCTCTAAGAACAAAGGCAAAATGCTCTGTTTGCTACTCAGAGTCCTTCATAACCTAGCTCCCACCTACCTTTACAGATTCCTTAGACCTTACTCACCAATGCATACTCTTCTATACAGTGACACTAGCCTCCTGACTGTTTCATAAACAATATGCTCTATCTCTTGGGTCTTGACATTCTCTCTGGCTGTCCCCTATGCCTGGAATGTTCTCCATCATCTACTACAATTGCTTAACTCCCAGGCTTCCTTTAAGTCTTAACTGAAATCCCACCTCCTTTCCCAACCTTTCTTAATTCCAGTGCCTTCCTTTTGCTATTTTCTATTTATCCTGTATATGGCTTACTTTGTGTGTATGCATTTACATAGTCTCTCCCCCATTAGATTATAAGCTCCTTGAGTTCAGGGACTGTCTTTTACTTCTTTTTGTATCCCCAGCACTTAGCATAGTGTCTGGCACAAAGTAGGCATTTATTAGATGTTTATTTCATTACATTATGGAATTGTACACAAGTCAGAAGCTGATCAATTCTTTGAGCACTATAGTCCCTGCTTTATGTGGTCCTCTAATGCAGAGGTCAGCAACTACAGTCCATGGGTCAAATGTGGCCTGCTATCTCTTTTTGTATGAATAAATAAATTAATAAATAATAAGAGATAGATTGATAAATAAGCAGAAATCCTATATATATATATATATATATATATATATATATATATATAACATTTTCCAATGATGAAAAAAAATGAAGGAATGTTTTAAGTGTCACATGTTTTATCCAACTCCAACATTTTAATTTCTTATAACCATGACATAGCAGTCATATCTAAGCAAGAAAAGAAGAAAAAAATACTACATTTTTTTTTAAATTTCAAGGTTGAGATTGGCATTTTTCTGAAAGAGAAGAACTATTCTCAATCTCTATTATTTAACAATGAATAGCTTTGAAAATAAACTTTTGATGCTAAGTTGATGATGCTTCCTGATGAATTCAGCATAAGATCACAAGACAAAACAGCGATTATATGTGAAACATACTACAACACAATTGATAACTACCATTGTTTCAACTACTAATAATGTCAAGTCATTTTATTCACTTCCTATACAGTCAAGATTTAGAACAAAAAGTGAGATTTCCATTCTTACACAAATTTTCAATTAATTTAACAGTGAAAGTGAGGAACTGTTATCTGTCATTCAATTGGAAGTGATTAATCTGCTATTTAATGACTTGATGAAAAGGGAAATATCAATAATTCTATGAATGTTTTCCAAGTATTCAATTAAAATCATGTACTTGTGGATTAATATTAGTATTTGTTTTCAGCTTTTTATGTGAAAAGACATTGTCAAAGATGAAATACAAAAAATATCATTACAGATTTGCATTACAGATTTGCATTAACAGAGGAACATTTCCAATTGATTTTGATGATAGGGTTTACTTACTTTGAACCTTAATCATGTAATTATGAAATGTAGTAAAATATTCAATTCTTCTCATTAGCAAACATGTATCACCAAAATATTATTATTATTATATTTTATCTATCAAAATTCATATAAAAGTTTTTTTTCAATTATATTAATACCTATGTAATATCCTCAATTTTGCTTCTTGGTCTGGAATGTCTAAAATCTTTATTATTATGTGCTTTATAAAACAAAAAGTTTGCTAAACCCTGCACTAAACTATTCTTTTTTTAGGATGCTACTTTATTTCCATAATATTATATGCACAAAAGGTGACAGCATCTGAAATTAGTTCAGGAACTAATGATCCAGTAGGCTATGCATACCCTTCGACCTAGCAATACCACTATTAGGTCTGTATATCAAAAGAGATTAAAAAAACCACAATAGAGCCCATATGTAGAAAAAATATTTAGAGAAGCTCTTTTCTGGAGGCAAAGAATTGGAAATTGATGAGATGCCCATCAACTGGTGAATGGCTGAACAAATTGTGGTATGTGATTATGATGGAATACTTGTGCTATAAGAAATGATGAGCAGGATTCTCTCAGAAAAAAACTAGAAAGACTTACATGAGCTGACGCAAAGTGAAATGTAACAGCAATATAATAAGATGATCAGCTTTGAAAGACTTAGTTATTCTCAGCAATACAGTGATCTGAGACAACCCTGAAGGACTTATAATGAAAAATGTTATCCATCCCCAGAGAAAGAACTAATGATGTTTGAATACAGATTAAAGCATATTCTTTTTTTAACTTTATTTTTCTTGAGTGTTTTTTTTTTGGTCTATGTTTTCTTTTACAACATGACTAATATGGAAATGTTTTGCATGACTACACATGTGTAACCTATATCAAACTTCTTGATTTCTTCATGAAGGGTGGGTTGGGGAGGGAGGAAGGGAGAGGATTTAAAATTCAAAGTTTTACAAGCAAATGTTTAACATTGTTTTTACATGCAACTGAGGAAAAATAAAATGCTAAATAATTAAAAAAGAAAAAAATAGAATCACACAGAACTGAGGACTTTGCTTATGAATAACAATTCAACTTCATAAAGTCAACTCTTCCCCTCCCTCCCTCATAGTACAAAAATAATTTGTCTTGGAATCACATCATATCTCTAGTGTGGCATAATGGAAAGACTATGGAGAACCTGGATTCAAATCACACCATTGACATTTGGTGTTGTGTGACTATCAATAAGTCACTTAAACTTCTTTAGGTTCCTCATCTGTTAAATGAGGAGATTGGTCAATGTTGCCTTTGAGGCCTCTTACAGACAACTTAAATATAACAGCTTGAAATATAAGAAATTATCAATGAATAGATGGGTGAACAGATGGATGAAGGCATGTATCTGTAGCCCTACCTAATGTTGTCCACAGTAGGCAAATAGTTGATATAGTGGATAAAATGCTAGGTGAGAAATCAGGAAGACAAGTTCATAAGTGCCTTTAGATGCTTACTAGCTGTTTGACAATAGTAAGTAACTTAATGTCTGTCTACCTTGGTTTCCTCAAATTTAAACATAATAATGGCACATATCTCCCAGGGTAACTGTGGGAATCAAATGGGAATAATATTTGTAAGGAACTTAGTACTCTTCCTGACACAGTGAGTATTTAATAAGTGTTTGTTTCCTTCTTCCATCTTGGAGTCATATGGAGTCAGCTGATTATTTTTCTAGCTTCTGTTGACTCAAAATGTGGTTCCTGGAAAGGTATTCATTATAACAAAATTCCATTGCAAAGAAATTGTGTGAAGTAGTCTCTGAAATTTTTATTTTTATTTTTTCCCATTGGATCCCTATGGGAAAAGGAGTGAAAAGGAAAGCATGAAATTGGAGACTGTCCAACTGTGAGTGATACTTCTTTTGTCACATATATGCAAATATATTTGTTGTGTGTATACATATATGTACATACATATGCATATATGCATGTGTGTACATGTATGTGTATATATAATCATATATATAACCTTTATACCTCCTTATTCATGTATGCTTGTCTCTGTTATGAGTTACCCCCCCCGTAGCATAGATTAATGGGGAATTTAAGTTCCTTTTAACACAATCTGGTTTATTATTATGTATTTTTTTGTATGATGGGGCTCACAGTTTGCATTCTCAACTCAGTTCTTGACAATGACTCTCTATAATTTATGCCAGTAATTGGAAGTGTTTCTGTAATGGAAACAACTTAAATTATGTGACTGAAATAATTAAAACAAAAATGAATGTCATACAGTTTCAAATAGTGTGTTCAGTGGCATGATTGCACCTGAGAATTCTATGTGATTAATACACACAGTTCAGAATTATTCTCAGCCATGATCTTTGAGATTCTAATTCCTCTCTCAAAGAAGGAACCAAAATGACAAGGGTGAATAAATGAGAAAGACTTTCACTGTGCTTAAATAGGCTAGTTATTTATGTGACCATTGACAAAACATCACCTTTCCCTGGGCCTCATTTTCTTCACCAGTAAAGAGTGGAAAGAGATCATATCTAAGCACTTTTTTATTATTCTTGGGACTAGTGAGAAGAAAAGGAAACAAGGTTATGTTTTCAAATGAGAGGAACACAAAAGAGTATTTTTTTTGGTGTTTGTGTTACTAATGCCTATGTCAAGAAGCACCTCCAGGAAGTGGGATATAGTGGAAAGGCTACTGAGATGGGTTCAAATCTCACTTCTGACATTTTCTATAGTATGATTTTAGGTAAATCACTTAAACTTCAGGTTTTCATCTGCAAAATGAGAAAACTGGACAAGATGGCTTTTGAAGCCCTTTATAGAATACCTAATATAATATCAGCTTCAAATGTAAACAATTAATAATGAATAAATGAATGGATGGATGGATGAAGGAATCGATAGATAGGCATTCTTTAAGTGCTTACTCCATGCCAGGCATTATGATAAGCACTGGATATGCAAATCAAAGAAAAGTGATAGTCTTTGCTCTCAAAGAGATCACATTCTAAGTGGGGAAGTGACTGTATAAAAGCAAGTTCAGCTGAAAAGTGATAGAAAGGGAAAATTTGTGGGGTAGATGGTAAACCTCAAAGGGTTTTTAGGGATATAATGAAATCAGATGACAGTGAGGAGAGGTGCAGGATATAGAAAGAGGATAAATAACAAGCTTTGAAGACCTTAGGAGTCGTTGGCAAGAAAGGTCGTAAAGTCTGGTGATCTTCCATATCATCAGAAGGATTAGAATTGTTGATTCCCATAAAATCTGAGCCTTGTAAACAAGCAAACAATCCAGACAAAAGGAAAAATATGAGGGTCCAGGGAGCTTTCAATGGTACTGGTGTTGTTGAGCTTTCTTGCCATCCAGTGATTATTGATAGGTTCTGGTATATTTCAGGTTTGGGGAGGTGAAGAGAAAACATATGAACTGACCTTGAACTCTCAAGATTGAGGTAAAGTGATTCATGGAACAGAACAATTTAAAAAATACCTTCTACAAGAAGAATTTAAAGAAAAAATAATTCTAATACCAAATACAACACAAAATAGAAAAAAACATGATTTAGCTAATTTTTCTCAGTGAAAGTATAATTTTGATTCCTATAGCAAATATTTTGAAATGTCTACTTAGATACATCTAAAAACTATATGAATTAAATTATAAAATACTTTTTTACAAAAAAATAGGAGAAATTCAAATATTGATCACTCTTTCTCAATAATTACTTCTTTCCAAGATTGGAGGACACAACTTTGTTCTGGTTTTCCAATTACCTATCTGGCCACTCATTCTCTATTGCCTTTGCTGGATCTTCCTCCCAGATCACACTCTTTAACTGTAAGTGTCCCTCAGGGTTCTGTCCTGAGCCCTCTATAATATTTTAGTTGCTCATCACCTCATCAGATCCCATGGATTCAATTACCATGATTCTCAAATCTACCTTTTTGTTGTTCAGTCATTTTAGTTGTGCTCAACTCTATGATTGCATTAGGGAGTTTCTTAGCAAAAGTACTGGAATGGTTTGCCATTTCTATGTCCAGCTCATTTGTATAGATGAGGAAACTCAGGAAAACAGAAGGTTAAGTGATTTGCCCAGAGTCACAGAGCTAGTGTCTAAGACTGGATTTGTATTCAGGTCTTGCTGACTCCAGGCCTGGTGTTCAATCCACTATGCCACCTGGCTGCCTCAAATTTACCTACCCTGGCTCCATCTCTCTGTTTATTCTCTCATCTTCAACTACCTTTCAGAAATGTCAAACTGAATGTCCAGTAAAAATCTTCAACTCAATACATCTAAAACTGAACTCATTTTTCTTCCCTCTAAACTCTCCACCTGCTCCTGTCTTCCCTATTTCTATAGAGGGCAACACTATCATCCCAGTCCCTCAGGCTCAGAACCTAGGAATCATCCTGAATTTCTCACTCTCTCATATAACAAATACTCCTCCATCCAATCTGTTTGCAAGGCCTGTTGATTTCACCTTTCCACATCTCTCAAATATGTCCCTTCTCTTTTTTGACATTGCCACCTCCCTGATATAAGACTTTATCACCTAATACCATGATTACTGTAATAGCTTTTTGGTGGGTCTGCCTGGCTCAAGTTTCTTCTAGTCCAATCTATTTTCCAGTCTGCCACTAAAATGAATTTTCTAAAATGCAGGTCTGATCGTATAACCTCTGTGTTCAATGAATTCCAGTATTTCCTAATGGCCTCCAAGAACAAATACAAAATGTTTTGTTTGGTGTCCAAAGCCCTTCAAAATCTATTAACCTTCAATGTTTTCAGTCTTCTTATACCTAATACCCCAACAGAGATACTGCCCTTTTAGCCATTCTGCAAATAAAACTCTCCATTTCTTGGATGCAGGTGTGTTTTCTTATTGTTGTTATTTTGTTTTGTTTTATTTTGCTTGTTGCTTATGCTTTCTTCTGCTCCACTCTTAATACTGACCTCCCTGGCTTCCTTTAAATCCCAATTAAAATTTCACCTTCTACAGAAAGCCTTTTCTAAGCCCTCTTAACTCCAGTGTTCTCTCTCTTACTGTTATTTCCTATTTATTCTGTGAAAAACTTTTTATATAGTTGTTGACATTGTAGTTTTCCCCACTAGATTGAAAGTTCCTTAAAAGAAGGGACTATATTTTACCTCTACATATATCCAACATTCAGCACAGTGCACATAGTAGACACTTTATAAATGTTTATTGAATGAATTTATGAGTAAGTGGTAGTGGAAGTGGAGAGAAGCAGGCATATTTGAGAGATGTTGCAAAAATGACAGACCTTGACAACAGATTGAATAGAGGGTGAGAGATAGTAAAGAATCCAAGATTACTCCTAAGTTAAATCCTCAGCTTATACCTTAATCATTGTAAGAGACTTCTGGTGGGTTTTTGTGTCTAACATGTCTTCCCACTCTAATCTATCCTTCATTTAGCCACTAGAGTGATTTTCCTAAAACACAGATTTGATCATGTCCTAACTCCCCTGCAAAATAGTCTCCAGTGATTTCCTATTGCCTCCAGAAGTTAATAACAAATGCTCTGATTTGCTTTGAAAGTCTTTCATAACCAAGAAACCCTCCTACCTTTCCAATATTTTACACCTTGCTCCCAATCAAATACTCTTCAATTTAGTGCCACTGGCCTTCTGGCTATTCCACAAACAAGATACTCTATCTCTAGGCTGCAAGCATTCTCCCTGACTTTACCCCATTCTTGGAATGCTGTCTCATCTGATGTGACTACTGACTTCCCTAGCTTCATTTAAGTCCCAATTAAAATCCTACCTTTTACAATAAGCTTTATATGACCCCTCTTAATTCTGGTATCTTTCCTTTTAGTTATCTCCTATTTATCCTAGATATTGTTGTATTTGTATAATTTGTTTGCCTGTTGTCTCCCCTTTTATACTGTAAATTAATTAAAAGCATGGACTTTCCTTTGCCTCTCTTTGTATCTTTGTTACTTAGCAAGGTTTCTGTTACATAGTGGGTGATTAATAAATGTTTATTGGTTGATTTATTAACTGATTGAGCTTTGATTACATGATTTCAAATGATTTTGTAAACAAAACTAATGCAGTTAACATTAGAAAGGAAAAAAGGTAACTCATAAACATATTTGGAACAATTTCTCTGATATATTTCATATCTAAAATATTTGAACTATTTATTCAGATTCATAATTGAGCAATTTATCAAAATATCAGGAATCCAAAATTCCTCAAAAAATAAATGGTCCAAAGATAAGAACTTGCAGTTTTCAAAGGATGAAATATAATCTCTCAATAGTTATATGGAAAGTATTCTAAAACACAAATTAGGAAAATGCAAATTAAAACAACTGAGGCTCCAACTCCGACTCACCAGATTGATATAGACAAAAAATAGGAAAATCAGAAGTTTTGGAGGGGATATTTGAAAATAGGCATGCTAACTGTAAAGGTATAAGGTATTTTAGCCATTTTGGAAGTTGGATCTATGTCCCCAAAAGTCACTAAACTGTTGTTTGAGAAAGCGAAAACAGTACTAAACAAATATCCCAAAACAATGGAAAAAGAAAGAAGCATAAGACCAAACATAAAGTCATCTTGGTAGTTCTTTTTCTAGTAGCTAAAAAATGAAACTTTGGAAGGGGTCCAACTCTTGGGGAATGGCTAAAAACTGCCATATATGACTCAAATGAGATGCAATCTCACCATAAAAATAACAAAATGAGTAGATTAAGAAAAGCTGGGAAAACTTCTATGAAATGTCACAAAATTAAATGATTAAAACTAAGACAATTGATGTGACACATTGCACAGGAGAAAAGTGAAAGACTTTAAAGCTCTCATCAATGGAATGACAAACCATGATTACAGAGGGGAAATGATAAAATGTCCACCTCCTTCTCAAGATGTGATAACTTAAAAGGAAGAAAGAGATATATCTTTTAGGCAGATATTCAATTTGAGAATTTGTTTTCAGTAAGTATATTTGTAATGAGAGTTTTCTTTATGCTTTAAAAATGGTTCAGTTATCAAAGAGATTTGGAGAGGGAAACATAAATGATTGATCATATTAAAAGAATAAAGGTAGGGAGTGTATCCCACCGAATGGGTAGGCAAGAAAGGATTGTGTTTAGCATCACTAGAAAAAAACTACTTAATGATGAAATCTTAGATCTATTTTATTATTTAATTAATGAATTACCCCTTGTTCTCAGAGCCCAGAGAAAATCTCCTCCCCATATCTCCCATGTTGAGAATGCATAATACTCTAGATATAACCTATGTTATTAAAATCCTTCACCAACCATTTCCAAAAATACTTCAAATATTTCTCCAAATGTATAAAATACAAAACATATAAAAATAAGCTCTAATTTATCATAAAAACAAATGTATATCTTTTATCATATGTCTTGAATGGGATCTGTATCCAATCTACCTCTGTGGATAGAGTACTTCATTTATATGTCTCACTTTTGGGGCATTTCTTGTTAGATTAATTTGATAACAATCAAAGAGTATATTTATAGATATTGATGTTGCCTCTGCCAAGTGAGGGACTCATTTTCTATCATTTACTACTTAAAAAAAATATGTCATGGTAAAATAATTTCTTTGAACCAGTAGCAACCAACTAGAATTAAACACAAATAATAACATCAAAAACAATTTCCACACAATTATACTCAGGAAATCCAAAAATTCAATATTTTCTGTAATTGTAAACTTGCCCAGTTTAAAAAGCCATACATCATAACTTTATTTGTCATAGAGTTTTGTCATGTTCCTTAGTTAAAATAAAGCTATTTGTGTCTCCATCAGGATGATTTCATTTCATTACATTTCTAAACTCCACAGAAAGATGGATATATGAGAAATAAAACTTGAAAAATATTAGATATTTTTCCTCATTCTGTAGACTTATCCTTTCAGAGTCATTTTCCTTTATAAAAATGGTTTCCACACGGTAAAAGTCATTCTGATACCCACATTGTAACTTTAATGTTATTTCTTTTCAATCTGTGCCCATATTTAAAGAAAATTTGATTAACGTTTTATATTGATTTACTATAACATTGATAGCCCACCATTAATACCCTTTGTATCAAATAAATTTTTAAAGTAAAATGAATTAAAATTATATTCATCTGTGTGATGAGTTAAATATGAAATAATTGAGGAAGCAAAGTTTTGAGATTCTGAGAATATAAGTTTATCAAACAGTGCATGCCAGTTGCATAACAAATTGGGAATAGGCCTATTCAACTTGGCATTGGACCCCAAATACAAAGAGGAGACAGATTTTATGCATTAAAAGCAAACAATTAACAAGATATAAATGAGAATATAAGATTAGGTAATATGGTTTGTAACTGGAGGAAAGATGAGGGGCTTTCCAAGTTAGGCAAGGTAAAGTGAATGCACATAATTCCCTGAAATCAGAAAAAGAGGCATCCCACCAACCACAAGTATTTGTATTCAATCAAAGAAACATGGAAAGAGCAGCTGATTAACAAATATGGAGTCAGTTTTCAGTAAGACAAATGGTTTGTTTGACATGTATAATTGTGGGAAAATTCCTTACATCAATCTTAAGATCTCATTGGGTTTCTAGGCAGCATAACCTAGGTCCTTAGTTAAGGCTCTCTAAGCAACAAGTAGGGCAGCTATGTGGTACAGTGGATAAAATGTCAGGATTGGAGTCAGAAAGACCTGATTTCAAATCTGGCCTCAATCACTTACTAGCTGTGTGACCCTGGGCAGGTCACTTAACCCTCTTTGCTTCAGTTTTTTCATCTATAAAATGAGCTGTAGAGCTGCAAACATTGCAGCGTCTTTGCCAAGAAAACACAAAGTGGGGTCACAAAGAGTCAGACGTGACTGAAACAACTGAATAAACAAACAAAAAACAATAGGTAGAGGTTGTCCAGTTTCTTAGCCATGTAAGGCTAGCTTCAAATAGTGCAATAACGTTTTCTCACAATTCCCATAATTGAATAAAACTTTCTCACAATACAGAAATTGGTTTAGACTCATAATTGAACAGAAAAGCAACTGAGTTAGGTCAAGAATTAAGTCACAAGATGGAGTCAGTGTGGTTCACTCAATTCCCATAATTCCCTTATGTGGGACAACATATGCTTCATTATATATTTGTAATATACTGTCTTTCTACCTAATGGAGGATAGTATGGCTCATTATTAATTGATTAGCAATGTCTTGATTGTCAAGTATTGGCTCACCATGTTTCTAACATATTTTTTCCCAGTGGACTCTAATTTAGATGAAAATACTAAACTTTCTGCCCTCAAAGGCATGATGGTTTCTTCCTCTTCTTTTTCTTTCTTTTTTATTTTACATTCCACAGAATTAGGGTTAAGTGGTGAATAGAATAATGCATCTGGAGTCAGTAAGGCTTGTGATTTAATCCCAACTCTGTATGAGTTGGGATGAACCTTGGAAAGTCATTTAACTTCATGCTTTTTTTAAAAGGCAGTATGGTAATACTGATTATGTATGCAGATAATCTAGGATTAAATCACTAGTTTTGCCCTTGCCGGGTATGTGACTGTGGACAAACCATTTACCCTAATGGATCTCAGTTGTTGTTGTTGTTGTTGTTGTTTTATTTGTAAAATACAGAGGTTTGAATTGATGACCTCTAATATCCCTTTCAGTTATAAATCTATGACACTATGAGAAAAAATTGCATCTATGTTCATAGAGAAACTTTGCAATCTTGATGATTCTTTGGTCTCCAAATACCATTGTAACATGCCCTCTGGGGGTCTGGTTTCCAACTCAAAGTGGAATAGGAAGTTAGGTTCTCAAGAGAAATGACTATTTCTCCCCTAAGGGCCTCTAGTAATGTTACTCACTTCTTCTCTCCTAAGGTTTTCTTATAATGTTACTTGCCAAACCCCACCTAGTGTGTATCCTCCCAATATCAATCAAAGATTAGCTTCTAGAAAAGGATAATTGATGAGAGGGCATAACAAGAATCATAATAGTCTCTCCCTACCTTTCAAGTCTTTTTACAATTTACCCCTCTCTGAAAACTTTGTGATCCAGTAACATTGGCCCTATTTTTCTCACAAAAGACATTCCATTTTCCAAATCTGAGCATTTTCAATGGCAGTCGTCATGTGCTTCTATCCCATACCCATGTCCTGGCATCCCTGGCTTCCTTCAAGTCTCAGTTAATTATAAATTTTCTGCAAGAGGCTTTTATCTCTCTTCCTTAATTTTTGTTTCTCCTTTCTGAGATAACCTCAAATTTATGCTGTATATATCTTGTTTGTACATAATTATTTCCATGTTGTCTTCTGTATTAGACTATGAGTTCCCTGAGAGCAGGGATTGCCTTTTGTTTTTCTTCATATGCTCAGAACAGCACAGATGCTGGCACATAGTAGGCATTTAATAATTGCTACTTGACTGTCTGACAGATTATTGAACACTTTCTCCAACACAACAGAGGTATACACTCTCCCCTTGATCATAAACATAAATAATCAATATACTCACAAACACAAATAAACACACATTTTATAACTTTTGATGATAATGAGGTCATAATTAAGAATAATGAGAATGAGGTTTACGATTAATACAAGTAGAGAATACACACTAGGAAGGACAGATTTGAATGTGTTCTAAGCAGTGTTCCCTAAATTTTCTGTCAGTCTTCTAATCATATCTGAATTCATTTAGCCATTTCCACTTTTTGTGCACAGATATTCTTTCAAACTTTTTGTTATTATGAACACAAATGGCACTGTTGTGGACATTTTTGTACAGAAAGTTATTTTCTTGTTACAAATAACCTCCATGGAAAAATGTACTGGCAACAAAATCTCTTGTACTGGGATATTGTACTGGAATTAATGGTACTCAGATTTCTTGGTCACTATACCAATTTAGAGATTGTGAATATAATTCCCTGAGGTTGGGGGGCTAAGAAAATATAGAAGCCTGATTTATAAATATCATTTCAAGTGCAAATTCATTTCTGATTTTCAAGAAATTACTTGTGTACACATTAACATGATTTAAGAAGATATGTTCAATTAAAGTGGGATTTTTGATTAAAAGCAGGGAAATGACATCTATAAGGAAAGGTGAGCCCCATTTTATAATGTGGTCTATGTGAAGAACAGAAACATTTTGAATCCCAATGAAGTTGGAACAATTACATTTTAATTACATGCCAATTAGAAACATTAAAACTATGCTAGTGAGCTCCAAAAATTGCTGTTATTTTCTGTTTTCAACATGTATTTCAGATGATCCTTTTATTTCATTCCATGGCTACAGAATGTTATTATTCCCCTTTTTTGTCTAAAATTATACCTCATATTCAAATACCTAATTAGAACTATACAATTTTGAGGAAGTGTGACATTTCCTTTTCAATAAGTAACCTTCCCGTCAGACAATATAGCCCATTCAATGGGAGAATAATTTTCTTCTGTTTCCACGTGGGATTATTTTTTTCTTATCAGGTCCTGGGTTCATTGACAGAAGCAGCCATAATGTTTAGTTACAGTTCTATTTTTTTATAGGGCCAAATACTTCTCATAACAAATGCATATCTTCCAAGTATAATAAGAGTTGTGAGCAAAAGTTTGTTTGTTATGAATAGCTGCCTCTTTTTCTTTGAATCAAGATTGAACATTCTCTCCCAAACACCCAGAAGTATACCTCTTTAAAGTCCTTGGAAGATCTGTGCATTTTAATTGAACTAGACATTGTTAGGGTGATAACATTTTAGTCAACTAATATAATATCACATATTGTACTCTCTTAATCACATACAGAAATAGTCATATTAATGTGTGATATCATCTATTTGCATATAATATGTAAAACATTAAGAGGGAAATTCATTTAATATTCACCATCCTAAGATACTGTTATCAATGTTCACTCATAACTCTTTGAAGACAGCCCATACAACATCCTACAGGACTTCTTCAATTTCTACTGACTTCTCCTTTCCTTTTCACAATCATTCTCTTTCCTATACTCTACAGTCTAATCAAACTGCCTTTCTTTTGGGGCATCACACATAATCTATCTCCAACCTTTCACTGGCTTTACAGCATACCTGAAATGAATTCCCACCTCTCCTCCACTCATTAGAATGCTTTGTTTCCTTCAAAATATTGTTTAAACACTCACTGCTATCTGGGTTCTTATCTTCTCTTCCAGTTTACTAGTACCCTCTCTCCCATTAATTATGTATATTAATTTTCTATATCTTGTATATCTCTTTTTATGCACATCTTATGTCCTCTGATAATATGCAAGTTATACAGGGGCAGGCACTATGTCATTCTTTCTTCATGTGTGCGCTTGTAACATAGTAAGTGTTAAATAACTATTTATTGATTAATTAGTTGATTGACCAATTTAAAGGACATCAGTAAAGCACTCTTTCCACCTGTCTCATTATCTTTACCAAATAGCTAAGTCCTACTCTTTTCTCATCATATATTTCTTTGATGACATCTTTTCCTCCTATTTTGCTTTAAAGTTCCACCTTTGAATATATGTTGTGTCCTACTCACACCCATCATATGATTGCCCTCTTTATAATATTCATTTTCAATTCTTTGCATTGTTGTGTTCCATTTCTCAAAACTGAACAAAAGCCCCATCCGTGTACAGATATGAACAAAATAGATCTTTGATTCTGAGAATAGGTTGGAGTCAATAAGAGAACTTAACAATTTCCTGAATGCAATGTAGACAACTCACCTGCAGTGGTTTAATTCAAAGGAATTGAATTTGAGGCCTGCAGGCTATATGTGACCCCCTAAAACAACAGTGGGGACCAGTTTAAAATGTAATTTGGAAAATTATAACAAAAGAAATAAAATACAATAAAATATATGTGCTAATGTATGGTTTTCTAAGCTGTTGTGTGGCCTGCAGGAATCTGCTTCTATTTGAGTTTGATACCATTGATCTTTTGCATTTTCCTCCAGATATGCATACCAATAGACAAGTGCTATAGGTTATAAAATCAACTAAACATTAATATTTGCAACAAGAATTCTTCATCTACTTTCACCATAGTCTTTCATATGTGGATGGTAAGGCCAGATAAATTAAAAAAAATTATTCTTCACACATGGGCCATGCAAAAATAGGCAGTGGGTCAGATTTAGCTTGTCATTTATGTTTTGCCAAACCCTATGTTTGAGTATGTGTGGTGACTCAGTCATTTTTTCTTAGGGAAACATTTGTTTAAAAGAATTGCACATGTTTTACATTTATATTGTGTTACTTTTGCCTCTCCATTTTTATTATTAAGTGCGTTTCTCTCTCTTAACTATTTCATATTTAACATGTATAGAATCTGTTTGTACTTAACATATTAGTTTGGTTATTCTCTCACCCATTTGATTGCACAGTAATTGGGTAATGTGAAGACGCTAAGAACCTTGAGGGGAAGGAAATGGAGGTGATGCTGACAGAGGGATAGAATTTCATATGATAACAGACTTGGGATGGACTTTGGAGATGATTAAGTTCCACCTTTACCAAAAGAATGAATACTTTCTATAATAGCCATGACAATTCAGTGGTTACTGGACCTTGCTGTTTCTCCTAAGAGTGGTCAGCTGCTTGCCTGCAAATGCCTTACCCTGCAGAGCAAACACCCAAATGTCCCTTAAAAATTAGTGTGCCTTGTCATCTACCCTGCCACTGCTACCTCAAGACATCCAAAATGTTCCATTCACGTTACAATGAATCTTCCTGTTTGTGTTATCTTTTCCTATTAGTGTATGAGCTCCTTTAGAACATTCATGGTTGCTACTTTCTATTTGTATCCCCAACATACAGCAGAATATGGTGCATAAGAAGCTCTTATTAAATGTTTTTGTTTCTTTCCTTCCTTTCTTCCTTTCCTTCTTTCTCCCCTCTCCTTCTCTTCATTCTTTCCTTCCTTTTTTCTTCCTTCTTTCTTTTATTTCTTCCTTCTTTCTTTTATTTCTTCCTTCTTCATTCCTTCTTTTCCTACCTTTCTTCTTCTCTCCCTCCCTTGTTCCCTTCCTCCTTCCATTCCCCTCTTTCATCCTCCCTCCCTTTTTTCTTCCCTCTATCTTTTCCTCCTTCTAATTTGTCCTTCTGTACTTTCTCCCATTCTTTCTCCCTTTCTTCCTCCTACCCTTTTTTAACTTATCCTCCAACCAACTTCCTTCTTTATTCCTTTCACCTTCCCTCTCTTCTTTCCTCCCTCTATCCCTTCCTTCCTCTTATTTTCCTCCCTCCCTTCATCTTTCCTTCTTTTCATTTCTACTTCCTGAGACAGTCTAGTTCAACTTTTGGACATCCATGTTTGTTACATAATTCTAAAACAGGAATTTAGGGTACAATAAATGAGAACTGTATCACTTTCATAAATTTGCAAAGACCTATCTATATTTAGAACTCTGAAAAGCCTGATGTCATGCCTGAAGAACCAGGGCTAGTACAAATTCTACAGCAGCTCCTCTCAGTACTGAAAGGTAGCATGGGCATACAGAAGGACTTTTTAACAGTGTTTATATGCATTTCATTTTGCATCACTCATGGGTCACATGAAGACATTCACAACTTGCACCAGAGTGCTGGGTTCACTTATCTTTATGGTGCTCACTCCTATTTCTGCATTTTTCTAGTAGTCACCAGGGAGCCATGGAATACAAGCTTAGGATACCAGATAGGAAATGCTGAAATACATGTGTAGTACATCCATTCAGTTCTTGCCCATAAGGCAAACCAGTAAAGGAAGGGAGAGATGGTACTTAATGAAGGTTTGAGTTACGCAGTATTTCAGTTAATGAACGTATAAAGTCATGTGTTTTTTTTACATTCTCTTCTATAGAATGTGAAGAAAACCTAATTGAATGTGATTATAAAGCACATCACATTAATAGTGATAAAACAATAGTCATTTACTGTGTAGCACCTTCTATTTAATACTTCTACTTAAATTTAAGGAAATCTTTCAGTGGTTGCTATATTTCAGTACTACAATAGGTTTGGGGATTTATTAACATGATTATTCCTCCCAACTCATCCATTGTGATTGGGGGATCATCACTATATACTCTGGCTTTTTGTTTTTTAGAATTTCCCTGTTTTCATTTTTTTAAATGTGAGATACAATGAATTGCATTTGGTTCTAGGAAATATTTTTGTGACAAATTCACTGCTGAATGCACTTCCTCCCATTGGACCCTAATTGTAGATGGTTGCTGTTGTACCAGGATGGGAGAGGAAACGTGGTTCAGCTTGAGTGCACAGGCAAAGGCCAGGCCTCAGCAGCAACCTGGAGCAGCCCTGACAGGACTGAATCACAGGCAGCTGTGGTGGTTACCAGACTTCTCAACCAACAAACACCAAAGACTATTTAGAAGGTCAGTGAGAAAAGTCTGTGACCACAGTGAGAGAAAAGGTCAGTCCCAGCCCCAGTCCCTGAGCAGCCTCAGAGTGGTGGCTGCTTCTGGAGCTCTTGGCCCACAGACAGAGGGGCAATTCAGTGGCTGTTCAGAGGGAGATTACAGGGATCTCTATGCTGGTGCTGAGGCAGGATTCTCTTTGATTGCCAGTGCTTGGATCTGAGTCACAGTTCTCGGTGAAGGTCCTGGGGAGAAGAGGAGTGCTGGCATGGTGGAGCTTGTGGAGGTGGTGCAGAGGTAATCCTCCTCACATTTCCAAGGCAGAAAATAGTGTTTCTGGTCACTCATAGACCAGAGCACAGGCCAGGAAAGGAGGAAACACCTTGCACTTGATCGTACCACCTTAGAAGAACTGAAAATTTACAGGTGCCTAGAAGTATCACTGAAAATAGCTGCACAAAACTCCTGAAGATTGGGACAGTATATTCTCTACACTGGAAGCTGACCTTTACCTTAACAAACAGTTTAAAACTCAAGTAATTGGCTAGGAACATGAGCAAACTTCACAAAAACATCAGAAAGATTTATAGAATCTTTCTTTGGTAACAAAGAAGATCAAAATGTCCAAAGCCTCCAACTAAAATATGAATCAGTCCCAGGTCATGGAAAAGTTGAAAAGGGATTTTGAGAAGTAAGTAAGAGAAGTAGAGGAAAAACTGGGAAGAGAAATGAGAGTAATGCAAGAAAATCATGAAAAATAAGTCAACAGCTTGCTAAAGGAAACCCAAAAAAATACTGAAGAAAATAACTCCTTGAAAAATAGCCTAACTCAAATGGCAAAAGAGGTCCAAAAAGCCAATGAGGAGAAGAATGCCTTAAAAAGCAGAATTAGTCCGATGAAAAAGGAAGTGCAAAACATCACTGCAGAAAATAATGCCTTAAAAATTAGAATGGAACAAATGGAAGCTAGTGACTATGAGAAATCAAGAAATTGTAAAACAAAACCAAAATATTGAAAAAAAAATAGAAGTCAATGTGAAACATCACATTGGAAAAAACAAAACAAAACAAAACAAAAGAAAAAAAAAACTGACCTGGAAAATAGATCCAGGAGAGATAATGTAAAAATTATTGGACTATCTAAAAGTCATGATAAAAAAAAAGAACCTAGATATTATCTTTCAAGAAATTATCAAGAAAAAACTTCCCTGATATTCTAGAAACAGAGGCAAAATAGAAATTGAAAAAGTCCACTGATCAACTCTTGAAAGAGTTTCCCAAAGGAAAATTCCTAGGAATATTGTAGCCAAAATCCAGAATTCCCAGGTCAAGGAGAAAATATTGCAAGCAGCCAGAAAGAAACAATTCTAGTATTGTGGAAACATAAACAGGATAACACAAGATTAATCAGCTTCTATTTTAAGGCACTGGAGGGCTTGGAATATAATGCTGTGGAGGTCAAGTGAGATAGGATTACAACCAAGAATCACCTACCCAGCAAAAATGAGTATAATCCTTCAGGGGAAAAATAGACATTCAGTTAAATAGAGGACTTTCAAGGATTCTTGATGAAAAGACCAGAGATGAATAGAAAATTCAACTTTCAAATACAAGAGTCAAGAGAAGCATGAAGATGTAAATAGGAAAAAGAAATCATAAGGGACTTATTAAGGTTGAACTGGTTACATTCCTACATGGAAAGATGATATTCATAACTTAGGAGATCTTTGTCAATATTAAGGTAATTTGAGGGAAAATATAGATAGATAGAAAAACAGACAGACAGATAGATAGATAGATAGATAGATAGATAGAGGGCACTGGGTAAGTTGAAGATGAAGTAGTGATATTTGGAGAATAAAGTGTGAGAAAGGATTATATTGGGAGAAGGAGAAAGGGAGAGGTAGAATGGGGTAAATTATCTCACATAATACAGAGAAGAAAAGGCTTTTACAGTGGAGGGGAAGTGGGAGAAGGGAAGAGGGAATGAGTGAATCTTATGGTCATCAGATCTGGCTTAATGAAAGAATAACATACACACTCAGTTGGGTATGGAAATCCATCTAACCCTATAGGAAAATGGGGGGAAGGGAATAAGAGAAAAGGCAGATGATAAAGAGAAGGGCAGGTTGGGGAAGGGGGTAATCAGAAGCAAATACTTCTGAGGAGGTACAAGGTCAAAAGATAGAATAGAATAAATAGGGGCAGGGTAGGATGAAGGAAAATATAGTTTTGTTTTGTTTTTTTCCCACAAAATGACTGCTATGGAAGTGTTTTATTTTATTTTATTTTATTCTATTTTATTTGTTTTTTTTTTGTTTTGGCTAAGCAATGGGATTAAGTGACTTGCCCAGGGTCACACAGCTAGTAAGTGTCTGAGGCCAGATTTGAACTCAGGTCTGACTCCAGAGCTGGTGCTCTATCCACTGAGCCACCTAGCTGCCCCAAATAATAAGGATATGTGAATCTTTTTTTTTTGGCTAGGCAATGGGGTTAAGTGACTTGCCCAGGGTCACACAGCTAGTAAGTGTTATGTGTCTGAGGCCAGATTTGAACTCGGGTCCTCCTGAGTCCAGGGCCAGTACTATGAGAGTGTTTTATATGACTACTCATGTATAACTTGTATCAAGTTGCTTGCATTCTCAATGAGGGTGGGTGGGGAAAGAGGAAAAGAGAAAATTTGGAAGCCAAAATTTTAAAACAAATGCTAAAAAGTGTTTTCACATGCAACTAGGAGATAAGATATACAGTGGAGTATAGAAATCTATCCTGCCCTACAGGAAAATAGAAAGGTAAGGGGATAAGAGAAAGGAGGGACAGATAGAAGGGAGTGCAGATTAGGGCAAGAGGTATTCAGAATGCATGCTGTCTTGCAGTGGGGGGGGGATGAGATAGGAAGAACATTTGCAACTCATAATCTTTTGGAAGTGAATGTTAAAAACTGAAAATAAATTAATAAATAAATAAAAAATTTAAAAATGACAAAACTATCTGAAAATAACCATAAAATAACTTAGATTTCTCATTTAAAACTGCGTCATATCACATGTGATTCTATATTGCATCCAAGGAACAAGATTTTAATGCATAAAGTGGAAAAAATAAGTCTTGCAATTTGTTTTAGTGCTTGGTAGAGAACCATACACATAGTATGCAATTAGAAAATGCCTTTAGATAATTCATTCACAAAAATGTAGTGTGTCTTTGAAATGAATTCAGATAAGAGTGGCTTTGTTCCCTTTTCTGACATAAGGATATTAAGGTTAAATATTTTATGTATTTAGAAAACACATTTTCATATAATATTTCCTTTTGTGCAAGAAAAAAGAAGTCTTGAAAATTTGTGAAATCCTGTTTTTGAAGGGCAAACATAATTTCAGTTCATTTTTCTATCAGTAAGTATTTATTAAGTACTTATTCTGTGTCCCACATTGTGTATGCAGGCATTTGGAGGTTAGGTCATTACCTACAATTCTCCATATGACATATAGCCATCATAATCTAAAATTGGGCTGATGGGTTCAGTCTTTGCCTCATTAATAAAATATTAAGGTTGTTGCTTTGGGAAACTCAGTGACAAGTCATTGCTCCTTTCATTAAAAAGCTTCTCTATGAGACAACATGTTGATTAAAATTCTCTTGAAAGGCAAAAAAACATGTAGCTGGTCTTCAAGGTTCTGTACTCCGTACTTTACAAAAAAAAAAAAAAACATTTCTTTTCAAGTCAATGAACTGAAGTGCAGATCCTGGCTCTGTTATGATACTTAGACAAGGGATATAAGATGTGTTGGCCTATAAAATATAATCCATATCTATAACTACCTATCTAAATGGGTCATTTTTTTTGTTTGATCATTTTCTACCCTTCTTCCTTTTATTCAGCTTTGTAGTTCAAAATATGAACATCCTTTTCCCCATTTAGTTTAAAATAGTGGCCTAAATATAGCTAGCTTACTTGAAGGTGTATAATCTTATTATTCATGTACTCTCCTCTATGATTTCTTTGAAATTCAATTCTGGTAACAATGAGTCCTAAGGAGATTAAAAGTCAATGCTAATGACCTTAGGAATGCCTATAGATTATTAAAATATTTAAACCTTTTAGGAAGAAAATAATAAAACTTTTAAATTTATTAATTTATTAATTAATTTACTCTTTTTTTTACCTTTTGAATTCCAAGTTATCTCCTTGCTTTATCCCCACTCACACCCAATAAGAAGGCAAGCAATATATCAATATATATGTGGTCATGCAAAACATATTTCCATATTAGCCATGCTTCTATTAAAAATACAGTGAGAAAACATGCTTTAATATGTACTCAGAATTCATTAGTTATCTCTAGAGAGTTATAACATTCTCCAATGTGGGTCCTTTGGAATTATCTTGGAACAATGTCTTCATCTGAGTAACTCCATCTTTCACACCTGATCACCCTTACATTAATGATATTACTGTATACAATATTCTCCTAGTTCTGTTAACTTCACTTTGCATTGGTTGATATAAGTTTCCCTAGGTTTTTTTTCTAATTATCCTTCTTATCATTTCTAATACAAAAAATTGTGTTCTATCACAATCACATTCACTCATTCCTCAATTTATGGCCACTCCCTCAATTTCTTATTCTTTGTCACCACAGAAAGAAAAAAACTATAATATTTCATATAAACAGGTCCTTTAGGGGAAGATCAAAGATGGTGGAGTTGAGAAAACACTCAATTGGGCTTTCTCAACATTCCCCTCCAAACAACTTTGACCTACTACCTCAAAACAAATTTTCGAATGGCAGAGCCAGAAAGGTCAGAGTGAGACATTCTTACAGCTGAAGACAACCTAGAAAGTCAGAAAGAGATGTGTGACAAGGAGGTGGGGGCTCACCCAGAGCCCAGGTGAATTAAACACTCATGACTGCACTATGTGGTGACAACAGAAATAGTAGCAGCTTTGGGAACTCTCAAGCAAGGGACTCTAAGAAGATCTGATGATTTATGAAAAAGAGGTTACAGGGGACTCCTGTGCTAGCACCGGATGTAGGAACAGATGCTGTTTGGAAATTCCATTGCCTATAGCCATTTCTGAACAATGGTTCAAAAGAGAACACTTTCACTCAGGAGGAAGTGAAATCCCTAAGGGCAAATTGTTTGACAACTCCTTTTCCTATACCCACTCTGGGTTATAATTCAGAAACAGAGAAGTACATTTTCAGGCAAGAGGGAAGAGAAACCCTGAGAAACATGTTTGCTTCTGGTCACAAGGGATCAGGAACCCTAAAGATCATCATCAATTGCAATTCCAAATGACCAGGAGGCCTTTCTATATAAGAACTGGAGTATAGACCAAAAGAGCTGTGACCAAACCTCTCCCCAGATCACACCACCTTGGAAGCACCAAAAATTCCAAACCCCTAGAAAAAGCTATTAAAACAGCAGTGTAAAAAAAGTCTGAAACTTGAGGGACTGCCTATCCCTTTCCTATGCTGAGAACAGAGTACAACTTTAACATCAAGTTCAAAACCAAGAAATAAGGTAGAGAAATGAGCAAACAAACAAAAAATGAAGACTATAAAAAGTATCTGTGGTGACAAGGAAGATCAAGAAAGAGACTAAGAAGAAAACAATGAAGTAAAAACATATACAAACAAAACCTCACAAGTCCAAGAAGAATTTCTGGAAGAGTCAAAAAATGAGTTTCAAAATCAAGTAAGAATGGTAGAGGGAAAATGAATAAAGAATTTAAAACAAAGGAAGAAACTTATGAGAAGACACTTAGTAAGTTGGTAAAAGAGGAACAAATATACCCAAGAAAATAATATCTTAAAAATTAAAATTGACCAAATAGAAAAAAAGACAAAAATTCACTGATTAAAATAACTGCTTAAAAAGTAAGAACTTGCTAAAACAATGTTATCCAGTTCATTGCTTTCTTTCTAATG
The DNA here is from genome assembly GCF_900497805.2 of Vombatus ursinus. Classification (NCBI taxonomy): domain Eukaryota; kingdom Metazoa; phylum Chordata; class Mammalia; order Diprotodontia; family Vombatidae; genus Vombatus; species Vombatus ursinus. The sequence goes on from NW_020954844.1 coordinate 4,281,500, forward strand.
TTGACTGCATTAATTGTATATGTGAATTTTTAAAATTCCATGTAATAAAAATTAGTCCTTTTACTTCTGGTCTTCCAATATATATGTTATTTGGTCACAAATTCTTCTTTTATCTTTATACCTGAAAGGTATTTCTTTTTCCCATGCTCTCTTGATTTACTTATCACATTACTTATTCTATATAAATTATGTATTCATTTTGATTTTTTTTCTTTTATACAGTATTAAATATTGGTCTGTGGCTAGTTTCCGCTGCTTTCCAGTTTTACTAGCAATTTTTGTCATATGATGAGTTTTTGTCTGACAATTGTTTTCATCAAAGACTAAATACTATAGCGTGTACTACTGTCCGATATGTACCTAATCTATTCTACTGATCCACTACTCTATTTCTTGGCTGGTATCAGATTGTTTTGATGATTACTACTTTGTAATATCCTTTGAAATCTGGTACTTGTGAGTTATCTTCCTTCACATTTTTTCTATGATTCTCAATATTCTTGACTTTTTGTTCTTCCATGTGAATTTTATTTTTTCTGGCTCTAAAACATAATTTTGGTAGCCTGATTAGGATGGCACTGTATAAGCAAAATAATTTGGATATATTTGTCATTTTTTTATTATACTGGCTCCTCCTACCTATGGGCAATTAATATTTCTCCAATTGTTTAAATCTGTCTTTATTTGTGTGAAATGTGTTTTGGAAATGTGTTCACACACTCCCTAGGTATGTCTTGTCAGGGCACTTCTGAGTATTTTGTGTTATCTGAAATTATTGTAAATGGATTTTGAATTTCTATTTCTTCTTCTTGGGATTTGTTGGAAATATATAGAAATACTGATGATTTATGAGGGTTTAATTTAAAGCTTACAACTTTCTGAAGTTAATTTTTTCAACTAATTTTTCATTCATTCTCTAAGGTTCTCTATATTATACCATAATATTATCTATAAGGAGGGATGGTTTTATTTCCTCATTTCTTAGTCTTATTCCCTCATTTTATGTCTTATTCTAAAAGTAGCATTTCAAACACAGCATTGAATTACAGTGGTGATATTGAACATAATTGTTTCATCCTTAATCTTATTGGGTAAAATTCTCATTTATTCTCATTTCATATAACATTTTTCTAGGTTTTAGATAGCTACTACCTCTAATTTTAATAAAGCTTCATTTTTATTATAATTTCTAGTGTTTTTCTTAAAAAGGAATATGAATAGTATTTTGTCAAAATTTTTTAACTGCATTGATTGAGATAACCTTAAGATTTTTTTGGTTAATTATATAATCATTTTGCTGAGAATTTCCTTAATATTTAACCAGCACTGCATTCCTGGTATAAATCCTCTTTGGCCTTAGTGCATGATTTTTGTTCTATATTGTTGTAATCACCTTGGTAGTATTTTATTTAAAATGTTTGCATCAATATTCATTATGGAAACTGGCCTATTTTCTTTCTCCATGGTTTAGGTATTAAGACTATATTTGTGCCATAAAAGATATTTGGTAGCACTGTTCCTCTACTGTATTTTTTCTAATAGTTTATATAATTTTGGAATTAGTTTTCCCCTTAAATATTTGGTAGAATATGCTAACCACCTCCAGAGAAAGTTCTGATGGAGTCTGAATGCAGATCAAAGCTTACTGTTTTTCACTTTTTTTTCCATGTTGTTGTTCCCTCTTATTTTGGTTTCTGTTTTCTTTCACAACATTACTAATATGGAACTATTTTTGCATGATTGCACATGTATAAACTGTATCAAATTGCTTCTCATCTTCAGGAGAGAAAAGAGAAGGGATGGAGGAAGGGAGAGAATAAAGAACTTAAAATTTTTTAAAAAAGGCTTACATTGTTTTTGCATGCATATGGAAAAAATATTATTCAAAAAATTTGGTGGAATTCACTTGTAAATCCTTCTGATCCTGCAGAGTTTTTCTTAGAGAGCTTATTTTTGGCTTATTAAATTTCTTTCTCTGACATAAGGTTAATTAAGTATTCCATTTCCTCTTCTGTTAATCTGGAAAATTATATATTTTTTTCCAAAATATCCATCTATTTCATTTAGATTATCAGTTTTATTGGTTTATAATTGGGCAAAAAAAATCTAACAGTTGCTTTCATTTCATCTTCATTGGTGTCGCATTTATCCTTTTCATTTTGATACTGGTAATTTGCTTTTTTTTTCTTTCTTTCTATTTTCAACTAAATTAACCAATGTTTTATCTTTTTTTTAACAAAACTAACTCCCAGTTTTATTTATTAGTTCATTTTTTACTTTCAATTTTTATTAATTATTCATTTGATTTACAGAATTTACATTTGGGTATTTAATTGGGGATTGATGATTTGTCCCTTTTCTAGTTGCTTGCCTGATTCTTTGATCTGCTCTTTCTTACTTTTATTGATGTATAAATTTTTAGAAAAGAAAATTGTCCTATATATTTCTTTGGTTGTATGATAGAAATTTTGATTTTATCTCATTATCCTTAGTGTAATTATTGATTATTTCTGTGTTTTGTTCTTTGACTCATATTTAAGATTAAATATTTAGTTTCTAATTAAATTTTAATCTCTGCTTACACAACCCTTTATAGAACAAAATTTTGTTGCATTTTTGGCTAGAAAGGGGGCATTAAAGGTTTCTGCTTTTTTTTTGCTTTTGTTTGTGAAGTGTTTATGACATAATAAATGGTCAGTGGTTATGAAAGTACCATGTCCAGCTAATAAAAGTGTATACTTAAAAAAAAATCCTATTCAGTTTTCTCCAGAAGTTTTTCATATCTACCTTTTAAAAAATTCTGTTCATCTCCTTAAACTATACCTTATTTATTTTATGGTTATATTTATCTAGCTCTACTGGGCTTGAAGGCAGAGTCAAGTTAGTAGAGTGAGACAGGAACTTACTTGAACTTGCCCAAATTGACCTCCAAATTATAAAATAACACTACAAAATTAAGTTGGAAGCAGCAACCAACAAAAGGATAGAGTGAAACAAGTTTCCAGAATAAGAAATCTTAGATGGTTGGCAGGAAAAGTCTGTCTCACTCAGGTAAAAGGTAACCCATTGTGAATCCACTCACAAGTTATTAGTGAGACTCTACAGTCCAGTACAGTAAGCCTGCAGCAAGATCCTGTGGCCTTGTAGCCCCAGTGCAACAGGCCAGCAGATAGACTCCCAAATCCTAGTGCAAGAAGCTTGTGCGGTACAACCCTAACCCCAAGAGCAGAACCCAATTTTAACATAAAATTAAAAGCCACAAAACAGGTTAGGAAAATAAGCAAAAGAGCAAGAACAATTAAAAGCACCTGACCATAAAAAATGTTCTATGGTGAGAAGGAAAATCAAAACACAAACAAAAGGGAACAACAATGTCAAAACTGCTACACATAAAGCCTCAAAGAAAAATGTGAATTGGAGCTCACTGAAGAATGTAATTCCATAAAAATTAGAATTGAGTAAGTAGAAGCTAATGAATGCATGGGACATCAAGAAACAAACAAAATCAAAGAATGAACAAATAGAAGAAAATATAAAATAGAAAAACAACTGACCTGGAAAATGGATCCAAGGGATATGATTTAAGAATTATTGGACTACCTGAAACAAGAAAATCAAATATATATATATATATATATATATGTGTGTGTGTGTGTGTGTGTGTGTGTGTGTGTATGTATGTATGTATTTGTATATATATGAAAACTTCTCTAATATGCTAGAACCAAAGAGTAAAATAGAAATTCACCAATCACCTCTTCAATAAGTTCTAAAAATAGAAAATCATTGGAATATTATAGCCAAATTACAGAGCTTCCAGGTCAAGGAGAAAATACTGTAAGCAGCCAGAAAGAAGCAAATATTATGAACCCACATTCAGGATTATGCAGGATTTTGTAGCTTCTACATTAAAGGATCTGAGAGCTGGGAATATGATATTCTAAGCAAATAAAGCTAGGATTACAACCAATAATCAACTACCTGGTGAAGATGAATGTAGTCCTTTAGGAGAAAAATTGTATCTTTAATGAAATAGAAGATTTTCAAGCATTCCTGATGAAAAGACCAAAGCTTAACAGAAAATACGATTTTCAAATATAAGATTCAAGAGAAGGATAAAAAAGGATAACCAGGAAAGAGAAACTATAATAGATTCAAGAAGGTTAAACTGTTTATATTCTAACATGGGAAGAAGATACTTATAACTTCAGAACTTTGTTACAATTAGGGTAGTGAGGAGTACACCTAGACAGAGAATGCAGGTATAAGGTGAGTTCAATGTGACAATAGCTAAAAAATAAAATTAAGGGGTGAGAAAGAAAACTGCACTGGAATAAGGGGGAAGGGAGAGGTAGGATTGTGTAAAATGACTCACATGAAGAGGCATGAAAGAACTATTACAGTGTAGGGAAAGATAGGGGTATATGGTTATTGTTTAAACCTTACTCTCATTGGAAATTGGCTCAAAGAGGGATTAACATGCAAAATCATTTAGATATGGAAGTCTATCTTATCCTATATGAAAGTAAGAGGAAAGGGTGATAAGAAGAGTGAGACCGATAGAAAGGAGAACAGAATGGGGAAGAGAGTGGTCAGAAGCAAAACACTGGTAACTATAATTACGAATGTAAATGGGATGAACTCACTCATAAAACAGAAGTGGATAGCAGAGAGGATTAAAACCAGAATCATATATTGTTTTTACAAGAAATGCATTTGAAGCAGAAAGATGCACACAGAGCAAAAGTAAGAGGCTGGAGAAAAATTTATTCAGCTTCAGTTGAATTTTTAAAAAAGTAAAGGTACTGATCATGATCTCAGACAAAGCAAAAGCAAATTTAGGTTCAATTAAAAGAGATAAGGAAGGAAACTACATCTTGCTAAAAGGTACTACAGACAATGAAGCAATATCAGTACTAAACATATGTGCATCAAATAGTATGGCATCCAAATTTTTAAAGAAGTTAAATGTGTGACAGAGGAAATAGACAATAAAACTACACAAAGGGGGACCTTCAAATTTCCCTTTTCAGAATTAGATAAATCTAAGTAAAACAATAAACAAGAGAAGTCAAGGATAGAAACAGAATTTTAGAAAAGTCAAATATGATATACCTCTGGAGAAAACTGAATAGGGATAGAAAGTAACACACTTTCTTCTCAGTGGTCCATGACATATAAACAAAAACTGAGTATTTATTAGGGCCTGAAAACAAGACAGTCAAATGAAGCAAGGTAGAAATATTAAATGCATCTTTTGACATTAAATGCAATAAAAATTACATCCAGTAAAAGGACATGGAACAATACATTGAAAATTAATTGGAAACTAAATAATCTCATCCTAAAGGAGTGAGTCAAACAAGAAATCATAGAAACAATCAACACTTTTATTAAAGAGAATGATAACAATGAGACAAAATACCAAATTTATGTGATATGGCCAAAACAGTACTTAGAGTAAAATTTATCCCCCAACACTTCCATAAATAAAAAGAAAAAAGAGGACACAAGTTTAATGAATTGGTCATGCAACTAAAAAACAAGGAAAAGAAGAAATTAAAAATCCCCAATTGAACACCAAATTTGAAATTCTGAAAATGAAAAGAGAGATTAATAAAATTTAAAGTAGGAAAACCATTGAAATAATAAATAAACCTAGATGCAGGTTTTATGAAAATATATATATATATCATTGGTTAGTTGAATTAAAAAAAAAGAAAACTAAATTACCAGTATCAGTAGTGAAAACAGTGAATTTACCACCAGAGAAGAAATTAAAACAATTAGGAACTATTTTGTCCAATTATATGCCAATAAATCTGACAATATAAAAGAAATGAGTGAATATTTGTAAATATATATGTATATACCACATACCAATTAGGAAAATAAAGCTTAGTTCATTTTTAGGCATATGGAGAAGGGAAGAATTTATGACCAAATAAGGGACAGAGGACATTATGAGATGTAAAAAGGATAATTTTAATTGTAGCAAATTAAAAAGTTTTGGCACACACACAAAACAAAAACAAAAACAAAGCAATAACAAAACAAAACAATGCAACCAAGAATAAAAAGAAACCTGGGATAATTATGTGCAGCATATATCTCTGATAAATTCTTCATTCTTCAAATACATAGGGATCTGAGTCAAATTTATGAGAACACAAATTATTCCCCAATTGATAAATGGTCAAAGGATATGAATACGTGGTTTTCAGATGAAGAAATCAAAACTTCCTAATAGACATATAAAAAAATGCTCTAAATTACTATTGATTAGAGAAATGCAAATTAAAACAACTCTGAGGTACCACATCACATCTATCAGATTGGCTAATAGGACAGAAAAGGAAATTGCTAAATGTTGGAAGGGATGTGGGAACATTGAGCCACTAATGCACTGTTGGTAGAGTTGTGAATTGATCCAAACCTTTTGAAGAAAAAATGTGGAACTGTATCCAGAGGGGGATAAAGCTGAGCACACCTTTAATCAATCAAGAAAACCATTAAGTCTGCCTCACAAAGAGATCAAAAAAGGGAAAAGGACCTACTTGTAAAAAATATTTATAGCAGCTCTTTTTCTGTGTGTGTGGTGGCAAATAATTCAAAATTAAGGGTATGTCCATCAATTGAGAAATGTCTGAATAAGTTGTGGTATATGATTGTAATGGAATACGATGCGCTATAAGAAATGGTGAGAAGGATGATTTCAGAAAAAACCTGGAAAAACTTACATGAACTGATGCTGAGTGAGGTCAGCAGAACTGGGAGAACACTATACACAGTAACAGCAATGTTGTGTGATGATCAACTATGAATGAGTTAGCTATTCTAAATAATACAATAATTTAAGGTAATTTCGAAGGACTCATAATGAAAAGTGTGATCCACCCCTACAGAAACAATTAATGCAGTCTGAGTGCATATTGAAGCAAACCATTTTTCACTTTTCTTTTGTTTTGGCCTGTGTTTTCTTTCACAGCATGACTAATATGGAAATATGTTTTGCATTATTTAACCTGGATAACCTATATCAATTTACTTAACATCTCAAAGAATGGGTGAGGGGAAAAGAGAGAGAATTTGAAACTCAATTTTTTAATGAATGTCAAAATTCTTTGTATATATTATTTGGGAAAATATTCAGAAAAGAAGTCAATGAAACATATATATGTATGCTTATGTGTATATATGTGCATGTGTGTATATATGTATATGTATATGTGTAAATGTGTGTATATATGCGCATACAGTAGTATTGATATTAATAATTTCTTCTTTGTCTTTGGTTCTTTTTAGCAAAATATAATGTATTGTTTATTTCTTAATTTGGTCTATCTTTGCCTTTCCTTTTGCTGAGATCATGATTAGTTCCCTTGCCTTTTTTGCTTAAAGGGAAACATAATAGGTTCTGTTGCAGTTCCTTATTTGACCTCTGTATGCATCTTGCTTTTTCAAGTTTGTTTTTTGTAAACAACATATTGCTGGATTCTGTTTTTTAAGCTCTTGTGCTCTTCACTTACATTTTATGGGTGAGTTTATCTCATTCATGTTCTGTGAAAGTCTGTGTTATGATTATAAAATGTATATATCGCTATATCCTATTTTCTCCTATTGATACTATCTGTCTCTGTCTCTGTCTCTCTGTCTCTCTGTCTCACTCTCTTTCTCTCCCTCCCTCCCTCCCTCTCTCCCTCCTCAAAATTTTTTAAAATATTTATTAATTTATTATTTTTAGTTTTCTTATTCTTATTCTTATTATTAAACTTTTTAAAATACTATAAAGCTTTATTTAAAAATGAAAAAAAATTCTTAGCTCAGGATGGGTCAGCTGATCTAGGTGATCTAATTTGCTCTTATCTTTTTCAGATTTTATTAATTTATTTATTTTTAGTTTTCAACATTCAGTTCCACAAGATTTTGAGTTTCAAATTTTCTCCCCATCTCGTCCCTCCCATCACCCCAAGGTGGCACGTATGCTGAATACCCCTTCCCCTAATCTGCCCTTGCTTATGTCTCCCCAACCCCTTATCCTCTTCCCCTTCAATTTTCCAGTAGGGCAGAATAGATTTCTATACCCCATTGCCTGTATATCTTATTTCCCAATTGCATGTGAAAACAATTTTTAACATTTGTTTTTAAAACCTTGGGTTCCAAATTTTCTCCCACCCTCATTGTAGTCATGTACACATGTACACATTTTAGTCATGTACACATGTACGTGTGTAGTCACCCTACACGTGAAGTCATTGCAAAACACTTCTATAGTAGTCATGTTGTGAAAAACTAAGTATATTCCCCTTAACCCTAGCCCACCCACCATTTATTCTATTCTGTCTTTTAATCCTGTCTCTCCTTAGAAGTATTTGCTTCTAATTATCCCTTCCCCCAGTCTGCCATCCTCTCTATCATCCCCCCTTCTGCTCTCTCATCCCCTTCCCCCCTGTTTTCCTCTAGGGTAAGATAGATTGCCATACTCAATTAAGCATGTATGGTATTCCCTCCTTAAGTCAAATTCTATAAGAATAAGGTTCACTCATTCCCTCTCACCTTCTCCCACTTCCCCTCCACTGTAAAAACCTTTTCTTGTGTGTTTTACATGAGATAATTTACCCTATTCTACCTCTCCCTTTCTCCTTCTTCCAGTACAATCCTCTCTCACCCTTTAATTTTATTCTCCAGATATTACCCCTTCATCTTCAACTCACCTTGTGCCCTCTATCTATCTATTTGTCTGTCTATCTATCTATCTATCTATCTATCTATCTATCTATCTATCTATCTATCTATCTATCTAT
>NW_020954844.1:4290313-4319728 GCF_900497805.2 Vombatus ursinus
TATCTATCTATCTATCTATCTATCTATCTATCTATCTATCTATCTATGTATCTATCTATATCTATCTATCGGTATCTGTATCTATATTTATATCTATATATGTATCTAAACATACATATATATAATTTTTCCCTCCAACTACCCTAATACTGACAAAGGTCTCATGAGTTACAAATATCACCTTTCCATTCAGGAATGTAAATAGTTCAACCTTAATAAGTCCCTTATGATTTCTCTTTCCTGTTTACCTCTTCATGTTTTTCTTGAGTCTTGTATTTGAAAGTCAAATTTTCTATTCAGCTCTGGTCTTTTCATCAAGAATGATTGAAAGTCATCTATTTCACTGAATTTCCATTTTTTCCTCTGAAGGATTATACTCAGGTTTGTTGGGTAGGTGATTCTTGGTTGAAATTCTATCTCCTTTGACCTATGGGGCATTATATTCTAAGTCCTCTGGTCCCTTAATGTAGAAGCTGCTAAATCTTGTGTTACCCTAATTATGTTTCCACAATACTTGAATTGTTTCTTTCTGGCTGCTTGCAATATTTTCTCCTTGATCTGGGAACTCTAGAATTCAGTTACAATATTCCTAGAAGTTTTCCTTTGGGGATCTCTTTCAGGAGATGATCAGTGGATTCTTTCAATTTCTATTTTACACTCTGGTTCTAAAATATTGGGGCAGTTTTCTTTGATAATTTCTTGAAAGATGATGTCTAGGCTCTTTTTTTTTATCTTGGCCTTCAGGTAGTCAAATAATTTTTAAATTTTCTCTCCTGGATCTATTTCCCAGGTCAGTTGTTTTTCCAATGAGATATTTCACATTGTTTTCTATTTTTTCATTCTTTTGGTTTTGTTTATAATGTCTTGATTTCTCATAAAGTCACTACCTTCCAATTGCTTTATTTTAATTTTTAAGGAAGTAATTTCTTCAGTGAGCTTTTGGACTTTCTTTTCCATCTGGCCAATTCTGCTTTTTAAGACATTCTTCTCCTCATTGGTTATTTGGACCTCTTTTGCCATTCGGGTTAGACTATTTTTAAGGTGTTATTTTCTTCAATATATTTCTGAGTCTCCTTTAGCAAACTGTTGAGTTGTTTTTCATGATTTTCTTGCATCACTCTCATTTCTCTTCCCAGTTTTTCCTCTACTTCTCTTACTTGCTTCTCAAAATCCTTTTTGAGCTCTTCCATGGCCTGAGATCAATTCATATTTTTCTTGGAGGCTTTGGATGTAGGAGCTTTGATTTTGTTTTCTTCTTCTGGTTGTATGTTTTGATCTTCTTTGTTACCAAAGAAAGATTCTATGGTCTGACTTTTTTGTGAAGTTTGCTCACATTCCCAGCCAATTAGTTGAGTTATAAACTATTTGTTAAGGTAACCATTTATTTCCAGTGTGGAGAATGTACTGTCCCAAGCTTCGGGGGTTTTGTGCAGCTGTTTTCAGAGATATTTCTAGAGACCTGTGAACTTTCATTTCTTCCAAGGTGGTACAATCAAGGACGAGGTGTTTACTCCTTTCCTGTCATGTGCTCTGGTCTATGAGTGACCACAAGCACTCTTTTCTGCCTTGGAACTGTGAGGAGGATTCCCTCAGGGTCACTACAAGCTCCATCACACCAGCACTCCTTCTTGCCCCAGGACCCTCACCCAGAACTATGACCCAGATACAAAGCAGGCAAAGCAAGAGAATCCTGCCTCAGCACCAGCATAGAGATCCCTGCAATCCCATTTTGATCAGTCACTTGATTCTCCCTCAGTCTGTGGGCCAAGAGCTCTGGAAGCAGCCACTGCCCTGGGGCTGTGCCAGGACTGGGACTAGACCATGCTCCTTTCTCACCATGGTCAGATAGAATTTTCCTACTGACCTTCTAAGTTGTCTTTGGTATTGGTGGGTTGAGAAGTCTGGAAACTGCAACAGCTGCCCTTGATTCAATCCCTTGAGGACTGCTCTAGGTTCACTAAGGCCAGGTCTTTACCTATGTGGCCCATACCTAACTGTGCTCCTCCCCCAGCCTGGCCCAGTAGACCTTCCCAATCAACCATCCAGTTTGTCTTGGGTTGGAAATTTGTTTCATTCTTTTGGGGGGGGCGGTTCTGCTGTTCTAGAATTTGTTTAGGGTCATTTTTAAAGGTATTTGGAAAGATTTAGGGAAGAACTCTTATTTACTTACTTACAGAGCTTTTACTCTGCCATCTTGGCTCTGCCCCCCTACCCTCTTTCTTATCACTGATTCCTCCTTTCTCATCTCTTTCTCCTGCATCATCCCCTTACTGTTTCTTGACTGAGAGCTCCCAAATATGCTGCTGCAGTTGCCCTGCCTGCAAGGCCCACAGCTGGTTTTACTGAAATGCATTCTTGGACAGCATCTACACCAGTGTCACAGACTTCTCTTTCCAATCTCCTGAGTTGTCTTAGCTGGAAAAAAAAATATCTCACCTCAACCTTTTGTTGATCTCTTGCTCCATAATTCTATTCAAGGCATTACTTTTAAGTTATTTGTATGGGGATTTGGGGAGAACTCAGCTGTAGTGCTTCTTTTTCTCTACCATCTTGCCTCTGCACCTCAGAATGAAAGTTGTAAAAAGAATCTTACTCATTTCAAGCTCACAATGAGAAGAACCAGCAGCCTAAAATAGGGAATGAGAAAAATCTTAAAATCATCTCCCATGAGTTAAAATATTGATGACATCATTTTTGAGTATCTTGTTTTACAAGACAAACTAAACAAAGTAAACCATAACCTGTGAGCCACACTTTATGTCATTTATAGCAATGCTCAAGAGCATCCAATTAAAAAATTTTCAGACTGATTATGATGTAACTAAAGAGGTCTAATTGTATTTCCAGCTTCTCCATGTGGAGACGAATTGTCAGAGGTAATTTTTGTATATATTGATCTCTGTTACACAAAAAAAACCCACTTTCTCATATACATTATATTGTTAAGATAGAATACAGATAATGTGTGTTCAAAAAGAATAGGACTTAAATATTGAAGAGGCCTTAAATTAAAATTTAGTCCTCACTTTCACACATAAAGGAATAAAATATTAATATATTTCTTTAAAATAATGTTTTGTTGTAAATTTAATTTGAGCAACAACAATGTTGTTAAATTATAACAATTCAAAACTTTTTTTTCCTCTTATGAATCTTCTCTTCTTCAGGCTAAACATCCTCCATTTCATCAAATAACTTCATATGATGGACCCAATATGTGATGCTTTTTTCAAGTCCTAAATCCTTACATGAATATTAGGTCTAATTAGTATGTTAACACCTTCCATATGGTGATACTCTCCATGTCTCAAACAAAAGAATACCTTACCATGATGTCAATGATTGAAATGATTTCAGGGGTGGAGAACCTGAGCATTGAGGCTACATGTGGCCCTCTAGGTCCTCATGTGCACCCCTTTGACTAAGTCAAAACTTCAAATAATCGAATTAGTTCTTTGAAATTCAGATTAAGTCAAAGGGCTACAGTCTAGAACCTAGGGAGCCACATATGGCCTCAAGGCCACAGGTTCTCTACCCTGAATTAGACTATCCTGATCAACACTCCTAGAATTCATTAAATTTCTTATTTTATTATCTCTCCTGAGCATTTGGAGTTTTATGATTCAACAATGCAAGGGTCTTGTAATCGCTCTCAGATTTTCATGCTACAGTAAAGTGGAAAGAATATTAGAGTTAGAATAATACAAAGTTGTTTCAAATCTCAGCTTTGCTATAGTTATGTGTTACCTATCAAATTTCATTCAAATTTTCTGGGTATCTGTTTCCTCATTGGGAATAGATGAAAACAAAGTCACCTCTAAATCTGTGATCTGATGATTAGAATCAGAGTCTTGCTATCTGCATTCTATTAGTCCATGCCTCAATTGTTTGGATGTTCTCGGACTTGGTCCAATCTTTAGCTTCTGCACTCTGGGGTTATCATAACTACATTCTGGCCTATTCCCCTGCTGTGACACTCCTGCTCTTGAGTACCAACCATCTCCACTGACAGAAGATTCTCTGAAGATTCTCAGTGCATGCATTCCAGTTCCTAGCCTCTGGAAATGACATACAGAACATTTTTAATGAATTCTCAGGGTCTATTTTTATGGAACAAGAGTCTGTGCAGATTTCTGAGAAAAATAAAACTCCCAGTTTATCACTTTTCAGGAGAGAGGGGGAAAAAAGCAAATAGTAAGTGTTCAGCTGTCTCTCCACATCATGTTACATCTCTGGCTTTGTTCCCTGCTGAGCATCTGATTCAGCAGAATACTGGGGGGAATTTGGTTTTTAGATATAAGCAACTTAAGAAGTTTAGACTCTAAAGACCATCTCTGAAGGAATAACAAACTATGTTAACTAGAAAAAAAATTATCTTTCAAAAGGAAAGCTTCTCAGTCTCACTGAAGGTTAAACATTCTCCTCCTTGAGAAAAAATGTTAATCAGTGATAGAATAAACAATGTAAACAAGGGCCCAGATGAATGAAGTTGCTACTGGGTGGCTGACCAACTTTGTTATTTTTTCTGTGATGCACTAAAAAGACATAAAAGGGAGGGTCACAGTGATAGAGCACCAGCCCTGAAGTCAGGAAGACCTGAGTTCAAATCTGGCCTCAGATCAAACACTTGACACTTACTAGCTGTGTGACCCTGGGCAAGTCACTTAACCCCAGTTTCCCCCCCCCAAAAAAAAAGACATAAAAGAGAATTGAGTTGAAGTGAGCTGAAGGACCTGAAAATTAGCCTTTGCCTGTTTGCAGAGTTTTATTTAAGAAGAGCCACAAAATTATTTTAAATTCATATAGGAAAAAATGCAAGTATGTATTGATAAGGTTTGCCTTCCTATAATAATATTTAGCACTTATATATTGCTTTAAAGTTGTAAAGCCCTTTGTAAATTTCTTATCTGGTCTTCAAATAATGCTATAAAGTAAGTATTATACCTTATCACAGATTTAAAGATAAAGAAATGAAAATCAGTCCAAGAGAAATCAATCAACTTTCCTGAAGTCACATAGACAGTGTGCCTTGGATATGGAATTTAAAACCAGTATTTTCTGACTTCAAGTCCAATTTGGAATATTTTGTTTGTTACCATGTTTGATATTCACAGTACTTCTGTGGTGTGAGAGGCAACTGATTTATTTATTATCCTTCTTTTGAAGCATAGGACAGCTGAGGTTCAGTGAGGTGAAGTGATTTTTCCACGGCCACATAGGTAGTGACAGGGTTAGAAAATGAAATTCAAATCTTCTCTTTTTAAGACCAGGTTTATTTATACTATACCAAGTTTTCTCTCCAACAAGCCTTTCCAAGGTGAAATATAAGCAGTACAGGAGGAGAGGCCATAGACTTAATCAATACCTTAATTACTGAAGTTCATCCAATTAAACACTGCTTACAAAACACCTCCACCAAATTTTCTATCTGTGATTTCCATACACACACTGTGGGTTGAGCTACTCCCAACAAAAGAAATGAAATTTAAGATCACCCAGATATCAATATTAATAGAGTATAGTAGGAAAGAAGAGGGAGACATGAACCATGCCAAGAACTTTCTAGTTTTTTTGGATATATATATATATATATATATAATTTTCCCCACTTACTAGTATTATATTTTTATAACATTTTGAGTTTCAAATGTTCTTTTTCCCTTCATTTCCTTCCCCTCAGCCTGAGACAGCAAGCAATCTGATATTGGTTACACAAGTATAATCATGTTAAACATATGTCCACATTAGTCATGTAGGGAAAGAAGAATCAGAAAAAAAGAAAAAAATGAAAAAAGAAAAAAAAAACAAAAAAAATGAAAATAGTATGCTTTGTTCTACATTCAGACTCCATTGTTCTTTTTCTGGAAATGATAGCATTTTCCTTCATGAGTCTGTTCAAATTGTCTTTGATTATTATATTGCTGAGAAGAGTTAAGTCTATCATAGTTGATCACCACACAATATTGCTGATACTGTGTACGATGTTTGCCTGGTTCTGCTTACTTCATTCAGTTCATGTAAGCCTTTCCAGGTTTTTCTGAAATTATCCAGCTCATTATTTCTAATAGCACAATAACATTCCATTGCATTCATATACCACAACTTATTCAGCCATAACCCAGTTAATGGGTATCCTCTCAATTTTTAATTCTTTACCAGCATAAAAATAATTGCTATAAATAGTTGTGTACATGTGGGTCTTTTTTCCCTTTTATTAGTGGTATTGCTGGATCAAAGTGTATGCATAGCTTTGGAGACCTTTGGGCATAGTTCCAAATTGTTCTACAGAATGATTGGATCAGTTCACAACTCCACCAGCAATGCATTAGTGTCCCAATTTTTCCATATCTTCTCCAACATTTATCATTTTCTTTTTTGGCATATTAGCCAATCTGATAGGTGTGAGATGGTAGCTCAGAGTTGTTTTAATTTATGTTTCTCTAATTGAAAGTGATTTAGAGCACTTCTATATATGCCTATAGGTAGCTTTGATTTCTTCATCTGAAAACTGCCTGCTCTTATCCTTTGACTATTTATTAATTGGGGAATGACCTGTATTCTTGTAAATTTGACTCTGTTCTCTATATATTTGAGAAATGAATACTTCACCAAACATACTTGCTGTAAAGATTGCTTCCCTGCAAGCTGCTTTCATTCTAATCTCCTTTGCATTTGATTTGTTTATACAAAAGCTTTTTTATTTTAATATATTCAAAATTATCTATTTTATGTTCCATATTGTCTGTAACTCATTTATTTTCTCCTTTAAACATTTGGATGTTATTCTACTTGGTGCATATATATTTGGTATTGATATTGCTTCATTGTCTATGATACCTTTTAGCAAGATGTAGTTTCCTTCCTTATTTCTTTTAATTAGGTCTATTTTTGCTTTTACTTTGACTTAGATCAGGATTGCTACCCCTGCATTTTTATTTATTTATTTATTTTTTACGTCAGCTGAAGCAAAATAGATTCCACTCCAGCCCCTTACCTTTACTCTGTGTCTCTCTATTTCAGGTGTGTTTTTGGAAGCAACATATTGTAGGAATCTGGTTTTTGTTCCCCTCTGCTATCAGCTTCCATTTTATGGGAATGTCCATCCCTTTCACATTCACAGTCATGTTAAGTAACTGTGTATTTCCCTCCATTCTATTTTTCTTTCTGTTTGTCCTCTAATTCCTTTCACCCTTTCCCTCTTTCCCTCCTCATCATTGTTTTGCTTCTGTCTACCACCTCCCTCTATCTGCCCTCCCTTCTTTTATTCCCCATCTTTGCTTAATCTCTTCCCCTCCTACTTCCCTGTCAGGTAAGATATATTTCTATATTCAACTGATTGTGTATATTTTTCCATTTTTGTGCCAATGCCAATGAGAGTAAGGTTCCATTGATGCCCGTCGCCCAAATTCCAATCTTCCCCTCCTCTGTAATAGATCTTTTTGTCACTCTTCATGTGAAATAATTTACCCCATTCTGCTTCTTTCTTCCTTCTGTACCCAGTACACTCCTCTTTTTATACCTTAATTGTTTTTGTTATTCTTTAAATTTACCTTATATCTGTACCCTCTATCTATGTATATTTCTTCTAGATGTATAATTCACAATGCAATTTTTAAGAATTATAAGTATCCTCTTCCCATGTAATGTTGTAAACAGTTTAGCTCATTGAATCCATTACATTTTCTTTTCTTTTGATATTAGAGATCAAAATTTTAGCTTAATTATGGTCATCTTATAAAAGCTTCAAATATTTCTGTTCCTTTGAATTACCATTTTCCCCTTGTTATATTATGCTTAATTTCTTTTGGTAAGTGATTCTTGGTTGTAGTCCTAGCTCCTTTGCCTTCCAAGAATGTCATGTTTCATGACCTTTGATCTTTTAATGCTGCAGCTGATAAGTCCTATGTAATCCTGATTGTGAATCCCCAATATTTTATTTGTTTCTTTCTGGCCTCTTGCAATATTTTTTCCTTGACCTGATAGTTCTGAAATTTGGCTATAATGTTCCTTGGAGTTTCTATTTTGGGATCTATTTCCTGAGGTGGTTGGTGAATTCTTCCAATACCTATTTTGCCTTTTGGTTCCAGAATATCTGGGTAGTTTTTCTTGGTAATTTATTTAAATATGCTTTCCAGGTCCTCATTTTGATTATGGCTTTCAGGTAGAACAATGTTACTGATATTTTCTCTCCTGGATCTATTTTCCATGTCAGTTTTTGTTTTGTTTTGTTTGTTATTAGGCATTTTACATTTTCTTCTATTTTTCATTCTTTTTAATTTGATTGATTCTTGATGTTTCATAGAGTCATTCATTTCCACTTCCCCAATTCTAATGCTTAAGGAGTTGTTTTCCTCAATTAACTTTTGTGCTTTCTTTTCTGTTTGACCAACTGTACTTTTTAAGGGATTGTTTTCTTCAGTGAATTTTTGTATCTCCTTTTCCATTTGGCGAACTCTAATTATTTCCTATTTATTTATTTATTTTTTAGCATTTGTTCTCCAAGCTGTTAACTCTTTTTTTTAAGTAATTCTTTTGAATCACTCTCAATTCTTTTCCTAATTGTTCTTCTGCCTCTCTTATTTGATTTTTAAGCTCCTTTTTGAGCTTTTCCATGAGTACTTTCTGGGAATGAGACCACTTCTCATTTTTCTTTATGTTTTTGCCCATAGGTGTTTTGACATTTTTGTCCTCCTCTGAGTTTATGTCTTGATCTTCCTTGTCACCATGAACACTTTCTATGATAATATTCTAGTTAACCAATCTAGTTACTACTAACATCTTGCTTATATCTTTTTGCTTATCTTATAGAATTAGCCTGGAATATATTGTCAAATGCTTTGTTAATGGAATCCGAGCAGACATTGCCTCTGTTCTTTCATGGATATTTTCTAGGGAGGCTTTTGTTAGATCAGTTCTGTCCTGAGTGGAGCTATGATTTTTTGTTATGGCTCCAGAATGTAAATTTCCTATGAATTTGTATGTTTGCTGTATTGTAATAGACAAGCTTGAGATGGGGAGTAGAAAATAGAGGAGAAATGAATATTGAACAAAAGAAGAGTTAAGTGAGAAGAAAAATAAAGCCATGTTGATTGGAAAGAAATATGGAGCTGCCATGTAGAGCTTGGCTGTGATGAAATGGAAGACACAAGCAATTGGACCATGGAACTTGGTATGACAACAGAGTCAGTTGCATAGAGTTATCTGGTCATAGAATGATCATAGAACTGAGGCTGGAGATCTCAATCTGTCATCCAGCACTAGAGTCTCTGAATTTTAAAGTGACTTGCTAAGAATAAAAGGTTTAAAAAAAGGAAGAAACATCAGAGGCAAGTGGCAACAGAGGTTATACTTTAACTTCCCGTGTTATTACAAGTCCAAATTGATTGATTGTATCCTTTTTGTTAGAGAGATGGCAGTAGCAGTGGTAATATAATGAAATTTGTTTATTCCTCCCTCTGGAATTTTGGGTTCTTATTTATTTATTTATTTTTTGTGAGGCAATTGGGGTTAAGTGACTTGCCCAGGGTCACACAGCTAGTAAGTGTCAAGTGTTTGGTCTGAGGCCGGATTTGAACTCAGGTTCTCCTGACTTCAGGGCCAGTGCTCTATCCACTGTGCCACCTAGCTGCCCCTCATTTTTTTTTGGTTGGGCAATGGGGTGAAGTGACTTGCCCAGGGTCACACAGTTAGTAAGTATTATGTGTCTGAGGCCA
This sequence comes from Vombatus ursinus, assembly GCF_900497805.2. Taxonomy (NCBI): domain Eukaryota; kingdom Metazoa; phylum Chordata; class Mammalia; order Diprotodontia; family Vombatidae; genus Vombatus; species Vombatus ursinus. The sequence continues at coordinate 4,300,027 of NW_020954844.1, forward strand.
CATTTGAACTCAGGTCCTCCTGAATCCAGGGATGGTGCTCTATCCACTGTGCCACCTAGCTGCCCCTGGCTCTTATTAACTATAATAATATTTATAACAATTGTTGCTGTTGTTGCATAGAATTCACCATTCTTTGTTGCATAGAATTCTTTGTAGAATAAAATTCACTGTTTTCTGGCATAGATATGTAATGGTGGGCAAAACTAATGAAATAAAATATCACACTCACACTAGGGGGAAATGGAATAAGTATGAGGCCTAGAAGTGTTCAGTGCTGTATAAAAATGATGTAAAATTTTAAAATGTTGCTCTGAACGTTTTTTTCAGGAACTATTCACAATTAATCAATTGATTGATTAATAAGATTAACCAGGTAGGGCCTTTCCTGATGAAAATTTACTGCCTTTTAGTAAACATCATTTCCTTATCAAAATATTCCCTCACTTTTATTTAAATTATATAGATTATATTCCTGGATGAAATTTTGTCAGGATCAAGACTCAAGCTCATCCAGTCTTTAATTTGAAAGCATTTGCTTGTTTTTTTTTATTTGAAAGTTTACATAATGATACTCCTCTAAGTTTTGTGCAAATTTGTTTTCTTATCCATGATTCCTAAAGATCAAAGATACTGGTATAATATATGCGAGGTATTTCAATAACCTGAGATATAGTCTCATTTGTTTTTGCTTAAAAGGTCCTTTATTGAAATAATTTTTAATTGCTTTATGGAGAAAAAAAGATACCCACAATATGTCTGCATTTCTTCATTTATTTTTGAGAGTTGTATAATTAATTTTGTGAATGTACCAGCCACAGCTGAGAAATCAGCATATTTTTTATTCCCATTAATTATTCTACAAAAGACTATGATATCCAAATTTTCTAAAATTCTATTTATCTCTTTAACTTCTTTCTTGTTTTCTTATTTTATGGTTAAATTTATCTAAGTCTTAGAGGAGTAAATTGAGGTCACCCACTAGTATAGTTTTAATGTCTATTTCCTCATCACTCACTTATTTTTTCTTTTAATAATTTTAGTACAATATCATTTGGTGTATATATGCTCAATAATGATATTAATTCATTTTCTATGGTACCTTTTAGCAAAATGCATTTTCTTTGATTATCTCTTTTGATTAGGTTTCAGATTTGTCTGAGATCATGATTGCTTACTCCTGCTTTTTTTTTACATCAGATAAAGAATAAGAGATTATATTCCACCCTCTTATTTTAACTCTTTCTGTATCTTTCTAATTCTACTGTCTTGTGTCAGTAGAATATTGATGGATTCTGATTTATAATCTATCCTGCTATCCTCTTCCATTTCAGGGTGGTCTCCTTCCATTTACATTCACAATTATGTTTACTAACTGCATTTCTCTCCATGCTCTTCTGTTATATTTATTGTTCTCTTGTGTTTTTACTATATCCCATCTTTAAAAAGTCTGTTTTGCTTCCCTTAGTGTACACACTCTCATATTCTTCCTCAACTTCCTCTTAACCTCTTTCATCTTATTTCCCTATAGAGTAAGATGAAATATTGCACCTAATTGTGTGTGTATCAATATTCTTTTCTACTTTAATCAGAAGTTTTATATCTCTAAATGCTTACTTGAATAAAATTATTAGCAATAAAATAGAGATGGACAATTTAAACACCCTTGAACTCCTGGGAAATAACCTCCACTTTCCATATAACCCAGAAGATATCAGTGAGCTATTGTAAGAACAGTGAACCCTCTGACTTGCAGATCACTACAGCAATGCAATCAGCACCAGATATATTGCCACATAAAAGGAACCTAATGGAATTAAAAACCTCTTCTTAAGTTGGAAGTTTGGCTAGAGGGAGAATGACTTCAACATGAGGCAAAAGATCAGTCATTTTATCATTGGTTGATGATTATCTGTTGAGAATACTATGGAAGTATTCAGGTCATCTCTCTAGGATAATGTCTTTATCACTGATCAATGTGGCTCCATCAACAGTGAGTACTTGAAACATATCAAAGGTCTTTATCCCATAAATAGCATTCAAGGCATAGTGAAAATGCTTTGGATTGCTCTATCCACTGCATCTCCTAGCTGTCCCCCCCCTTATCTCTTTTGAAATAGACAATAAAACTATACTAGTGGGGGACCTCAACCTCCCCCTCTCTGAACTAAATAAATATAACCACAAAATAAACAAGAAAGAAGTTAAGGAGGTGAATAGAATATTAGCAAAGCTGGGTATGATAGGCCTCTGGAGAAAATTGAATGGGGATAGAAAGGAATATACTCATTGGAAAAACAACTGACTGACCAAAAGGAAAACACTAACAAGGGGGGAAAAGGAGAAAGAAAAGCATAAATGGGGGGGGGAGGGGAATAGATAGCAGAGTGGATTAAAAACCCTAATCCTGCAATATATTGTTTACAGGAAACACATTTGAAAAAGAGTGACACATGCAGGGTAAAGGTAAAAGACTGGAGCAGAGTATATTATGTTTTAGCTGAAGTAAAAAAAAAAAAAGCAGGAATAGCAATCCTGATTTCAGACAAAACAAAAGCAAAAATAGATCTTATCAAAATTCAATTTTACATAATAACAATCAGTCAGTTTCTATTTCTTCCTCTAACTCCCTGAACTTCTCCTCTAAGAAATTGGATTCTATACCATTTGGTGCATATATGTTTAGTAATGATATTACCTCATTGTCTATGGTGCCTTTTAACAGGATGGAGTTTCCTTCCCTATCTTTTCTTTATTTTTTTAATTTATTTCTATTTATTTATTTAATTAATTTTTGTGCAGGTAGGGTTAAGTGACTTGCCTAGGGTCACACAACTAGTAAATGTCAAGGTGCTCAGAGTGAATGTAAATATTAACTGTTTTTCTTTTGTCCAGCAACACTGAGGATCTTCCCCTCCAAGTTTAAGTTTTTTTTTAATTAAAAGGGCCATCCCTTAATTAACTTCTTAAAGAGCCCTATTCAGTGAATAGACATTGCCTCACTGAAAGTGAGAACTTGAAAAGATCTTAGCTTCAAAGTGCCAAGGTCTCCCACTGCATCCTGGGCCATTGCCAGTCTTCCTGATTGTTATGTGACCAGTGGACCCAGATGGCTCTGGAGGAGAAAGTGAGGCTGGTGACTTTGCACAGTCCTCCCTCCCTCAAATCAATGTCAATTAAAAGTCATGTCATCATCTCCCTGAGGTCATGGTCCTCTTCAAGAATGAAGGACAAACCACACATAACCACAGGAAAAAAATATCAGGAGTAGAACAGTGTTCTGTACATGATGTTCATCAATTTAACCAAGGCTTTTGATACTGTCAGACCCAAGGGCCTGTGGAAGATAGTGGTGAATTACGGTTGCCCAGAGAAGCTCACTAGTAGTCCACATCAGTTTCATGATGGCATGCTCCTATGGATTCTGGAAAATGGATGCTGTTCTCACCCCTTCCTAGTCACCACTGGAGTGAAGCAAGACTATGTGCTTGCTCCCATGCTTTTTACCATGATGTTGTCAGTTGCCTTCAACAAGTACAAAAATAGCATCAAGATCAACTATTACAGTGACAGTAAATTATTTAACTTGAAAAGGCTACAAGCCAAGATAAAGTGGTGGGATAGTGGAATGCATGGAGTGCATGACTTTTTGTTTACAGATAATTGTGCATTCAATGCAACCTCTGAGGCTGAGATGCAACAAAGCATGCATCAATTCTCTGCTGCTTGTGCTGATTTTGGCCTAATAATTAATACCATTGAAAAGAGAGGTTCTTCACCAGCCAGCACAACACCATCCATATGTGTATCAATTGGTTACAGCAAGTGAAGAAATTTTGAATGCTATGGATAAGTTCACCTACTTTGGTGGCATACTCTCCAAGGTTGTAGACACAGATCATGAGGTTGACCCAGGTATTTCCAGAGCTAATTCAATATTTAGGAGGTTCCAAAACAATGTTTGGGAAAGAAGAGTGATTAGGTTGCCTACCAAACTGAAAGTCTACATAGCCAGCATGATGACTTCATTATTGCATGCTTGTGTAACTTGAACAGTCTGCCAGGACCATACTAGGAAATTGAATACCTTCATTTAGAACTGTCTTAGGAAGATTCTGAAGATCACCTGGAAAGATAAAGTACCAGCCACTAAGGTCCTTTCTTGAGTTGCGCTGCCAAGCATTTGAACTCTACTGAAGAGAGTATAACTGAGGGGCTGGGCATGTTGTTTGAATGACAAAGTCTTTTGTCTAAAAATCTGTTTTGCAGAGAGCTCACACAACACATGTGGTCACATGATGGTCAGAGGAACCAATACAATGATACTTTCAAGGTCTTTCTAAACATCTTTGCTACTGATTTTGAGACACGGGAAACATTGTTAAAGGATCATCCATCATGGTGTGCCCACATCAAAGAAAGCTCTATGCTCTATGAGCAAAGCAGTGGTGTGATAGCTCAAAAGAAATGTGAGATGTGTAAATTTAGAGACACCTCCTTCTGAAATGGTCACATGGATTATTTGTACCCAACCTATGGTAGAGCTTTCTGAGCTTGTATTAGTATGATCAGCCATGGCTGGACACATGGTATATTGACCCCAACATCATGATATCAATTTGTAGTTCTTTTTGCATGAAGGAAAAGCAACAATAAAAATGATCTGTTCCCATTCTCATCTGTGATAATGGGAACAATTCTTACCCAAAAATAAAGCAAAAGAAAAAAGAGAGAGAGAGAGAAAAGGACATCACAAAATCAATGCACAATTTTAATTTTTTCAATTATCCATTTTTTAAAAAGGATTTAATATTGATATGAAGTCCTGAGTGTCATTTCCTAATGGATGACTGGTCAAAGTATATGAAGTTTCACAAGAAGAATTGCAAGATAGAAACCATTATTGGAAACTATGTTGTAAATTGTCAATAATAAAATACTTGCAAATGAAAACAATTATGAGCGTCACCTAACATTATGCAAATTGACAAAGACGGCAAAAATGGAAACAGTTGATGGTAGTCTGTGTGAGTCACTAAAGAGCTGCTGCTAGAGGTGCCTAATGGTCTAACAATTCTGGGTAGCCATTCAAAATCTTATAAGACAAGAGATCCAACGTTACCTGACATTTGAGTCAATCCCACTATAGGGAACAATCCCACAAGAAATACAAAGACAAAAAAGACCAATATTTACAGATTAATGTCAATAATTTTGCCATATCTGGACATGTCCTATAGATTAGGTAATACAAAGCATGATATATGAATGTATTATTATTATGGAATAAAAATCATTATAACGGAGAATTCAGAGAAGTACAGGATGATTTGTGTGGACTTTAATGCTATGAAAAAATTAAAACCAGAAGAATATGCAAATGCTATAATAATACAAATGCAAAGCTCACAAAAAGGAAATTATACTCTGAGCAAATAAAATATGAACAACTATCCCTCAAACATGGTGAAGAAAAAATGTACTACCTATGTTCGGCAGAGAAGCAGGAACTAATAAGGGAAAATACTGTATGTATTTTTAGAGGCAGTTTCAAATGGTCTTTAGCTTTTATAATTTTAAAATTGATGAGGGAAGGATTTTTTTTCATTTTATTTCCAGAAATGACTGATATAAAGATAAAGGCATGAATAAAACTTATATAGATATAGACACAGATATAGATATATGGATATAGATATATAAATAGCTATAGATAAAGATATATAGATATGTGTGTATACAGTCAATCCAATTCAATAACAAATATTAAGTGCCTATTTTTTTACCAGGCACTGTGCTAAGTATATGCATTATATGTATATGTTTATGATATATAAATATAAATTTGTTTGATATTCTAAATATAACACACAACCATATAGATATACATATATATGATTATTACACTCTCCATTTTTATTTTTGTTTCTTTCCTTCCTTTCTGTCTTCTCCTTCCCACTTATATTCCATTGCTCCCTTCTTTCCTTCTTTTTTACATCATTCTTTCTTTCCTTTTCTTCTATCTTTCCTCCTTTTTTCTTCTTTTTCTTCATTTTCCCCTTTCCTTCTTTTATTTCCTCCTTCCCTCCCTCTCTACCTTCCTTCTTCTGTCTTTATTTTCTTTTCTTTCCTTGCTTTCTTTCCCTGCCTCCTTTCTCTCTTCCTTCTTTTTTTCCCTACCTTTTCTTCACTTCTTCCTTTCTTTTTATTTTTATCTAAGTATATATTTTCAAAATTTTGTCTTAATCCAAATATTTATGAATTCAGAATTCATACTAATAAAATCAAAGGGACAGATGTTATTGTTTTTATCTATAATAGAAATACTTAAAGGGCCCCTAACTCTATCCATGTCCATGCTTCAGTCACTATCCTCATTTTCATCTTCCTGAATATCAATTATTTCCTGTCTTCAAAGAAAATTCCAATCTTTTTTTTACATATCAATCCTCCATAAAAGATCTACTGAAGGAACACTGGAAAATTCATTAGAAATGAAATGAAAGCAGATTTAAAAATGCATGTTAATCAAGTTAAATAGGAAACAGAATCATATTTTATTCCAGCTACAAGTGACCTAATGATTTCACTTAGTACACCTATAGTTGTACTAAAATTGTACAACTATATCACTTTATACATAAGGAAATCGACACTCTGAGAAACAAAATTACATACCCAAAATTATATACCTAGCTTCAGAGCCCATGTTAGAACTTAGCTCTTCTACCTCATAACTTACAAGAGGAGGAAAAGTATGAAGAAGAGAAGGAGAGCAAAAGAAATTGAAATTGTTAAGGATGAGGGTGTAGATGATAAAGAAAATGATGAAAAAGGTACCAATAATGATGATGATGATAATTACTCACATTTATATAGCACTTTGTGGTCTACACAGTTGGTGGTTATTTTCCTTCATTCTCAGAGGACCAAAATGACATCACTAAGTTAAGGTCAAAGTATATTATGTCCAACCGTGTCTGATTAGATGAGCTCAGAAAGCTGTACTACAGATTTTGCACAAATAGGCTGTGTGAACATTTGGAGTGTAGATGTCTCTAAATTTGTACATCTCATATTTCTGTTGAGCTACTGCAGTTTTGCTTTACTCACAGAGTATATCACCTTCTTTGATGAAGGCATGTCATGTTGGGTGATCCTGTACCAGTACCTACCATGTCTCAAAATTAACATCAAAGTGTTTCAGAGAGACCTTGAGAGTTCTTTTGACCTCTGTGTGAGCACTAGCCTGGCATGAGTTCTCCATAACATAGTCTTTTAGACAACCATACTTTTGGCATTGAAACAATATGGCCAGCCATCAGAGTTTCACTCTGTGTAGTGGAATTTGAATACCTGGCAGTTTAGCTCAAGAAAGGACCTCAGTGTGTGGTATCTTATCTTGCCAAATGATCTTCAGAATCTTCCTAAGACAATTCAAATGGAAGCAATTCACTTTCCTGGTAACACACTGGTATACTGTCCAGGTTATAGAGGCATCCAACAATTAGATCAGCATAATAGCTCCACAGACCTTAAGTTTGGTAGGAATCCTGATTACTCTTCTGTCCAATACATCCCTTTGGAGTCTTCCAAACACTGTGTCAACCTCATCTTTTATGTGTACGACCCTAGAAAGTTTACTGTCAAAGTAAGTGAACTTATCCATTGCATTCAAAATTTCTCCATTTACTGTAACCAGTGGTTCCATGTATGGATAGTGTGGTGCTGGCTGGTGGAGGACCTCTGGGGTGCTAATTATTAGGACAAAATTAACAAAATCAATAGAGAATTGATCCATACTTTGTTGCATCTCAGCCTCAGAGGTTGCACTGAGTGCATAATAAAGCATGAACAGAAAGTCTACACACTAGTGTCTCTAAAAAATAGGCAAACAAAAATTGTTTGAGTCACATACATGATGTTTTATTTATAGGTTTTAAACAGGAGACTTTATATCAACTCATTAGTGAAGTATCAGATCTCTTTCACTTAAGTTTTCATCTATCATCTTACAATCACTGTGGTGAGGGAAAGGCTGAGTGTTACTTAGTGAACTATAGAACTTAGACTATTGTCACTTCCTGGTCTACAAAGCACCTGTTTTAAACACTATTTTCATAAAGATGGTTGTCCCAGAAAGGTTCAATAAATATTATGAGAACAGTTCTATGTCTTTCTTGAAAGGTTAAAAAAATATTCTATTGTAATAAATCAAATTCAACACATAAGATACCAGGAAATTACTGAGAAAGCATCACTTAAAATATAACCACATATTTATCTCTGTAGAAATAGTCTCCAAACTTTGTGCACTACTGTCAATGATAAAAAAAATTTTAACATGCAACTTTAATATGACTGTGTTTACTTATTAATAAATTATGTATATGTAATACCATAATAATAATTATCTACTTTATGAAAAATGTACAAGATAAATTTTGAAAGGATAAGATGAAGGTCAAAATCCTAAACACCCTGGGGAATAACCACAGTTTATTGAATAAGAAAGAACTATGATCACATGTGCACTTTTGTAAAATTATTTGTGAAGAAATATAAAGATTAGACATGGGGGCAGGGTGTAGATTTGAGGCAGGGAGAACAATTAGGAGGCTCTTTTAATACTTTTGTTGAGGTGGGATAACAGCCTAAATAAGGATGGTGACTTTGTAAGTGGGGAGAGAGAAGCAAACATATATGATCCTGTGAATATAGAAACATGGTTTGTCAATTGATATGTTGTTAAGAGTCAATGATAACATAGAAGTATTAACTGGGGTCACTGGAATCCTCAAGAGTAATAGGAAAGTTTGAAATATGGGTGTATTTGAGGGGAAAGATTAAGAATGATATTTGTGATTAAGATTACATCCCATCTATTTCTACTCATGATTCACTCCTGTACCACTCATAATAAAAGGGGGGAGGTAGGGCCTTAATTTGATGTTCATTGTCCTGGAGATCAGAGGTTATCCTCTCAGGGCAGCCTACTGCAGCCACAAAGTGATATGAAAGTTGGGGTTTATCTATGCTGGGGAAGAAGTGAAATTTTGCCAAAGGCAACTGTATTGCTACTGCTGTGGGTGGTTGTGGACCCAACCCCATTTTCAGAAGGGGGTGAATTTGGAGCTTACACAGCAGAGTAAGAGAGATTTGGGGAATGATAAGAGTATGTGGTTGAATTGTAGACACACCGTGACTGTCTTTTGTAGATACCAGAAGGAAGAAACCAATATTCCTAACTTCTGAGTATTTGATGAACTGCCCCTGGACATCAGACAACTGGTTGGTCCTTCTGGGTTTAGGCCATGACACCCCAGGACACCAACGCCTCTACTTTGGATAACACCATTTTATTGTATCTTGGTTCTCTCTCTTTAGTCTAGGGAAACATTGAATCACAGAGATATTTAAATTTTCCAGGGAAGATTGGCCATCTAGTACAATCCTACTATTTTGCCTTTGAATGAACAGATGTTCACTTAAAAGGTTATTCTCTCTGTAGACCTCAGTTAATATAATTCTTTGAGGGTAAAGGATTTTTCAATAATTATAGGTATGAGTGGGAGCAGAAATGCCAAGTCTACAATGTGTGCATTGGATTTGGAAAATAATTGCTCATGAATTATTATTTACATGGGTTTAAGGGAAAGAAAAAAAAGAGGAGATAGGTCCTATGCATGACAAAATATCTATGGCAATATCTTTTTTAGGGGAAAAGAAATAGAAAGAAATTGGAGGTTCATCTATTTAGTAAGAGCTGAACAAAATGGAATGAGGAATGTAATGAAACATTATTCTGTAGTAAGACTTGAGGGAGGGACAATGTGCTATGAGAGATAGAAGGCTGACCTTGTAATCAAGATGTCATGTGTTCAAATTCTAGGTATGATTAAGGAAAATTAATATTATGTTCTTTCAATTAAATAATCAGTATTACTTTATAATCTACCCTATTCCCCATTTTGTGAAACCCCATTTCTCAATATAGCTCAATAGACATTCTCTTCCAGTCTGAACTAAAGGCTTGGTGGAATAATGTGATTATTCCCTGCCCCTGGAACATCTGCTTGGTAATGAATCTTACCTAAGGCCCTAGCTTCTTCTACCAGTAAACAAAGAACCACGTTGGACTGGGCCCCTCCACAGGGGACTATTCTCCTGTTCTGCATCTTCTGGTCAAAGTTAGAGGTGATTTGGTCTCCAAGAGGAAGGAGGAGAAGGGAATTCCTATTGGATAATTTCTTATTATTTTTTTTTTGGACAAGATTCCTAGAGGCTGATGAGGCCCATAAAGCAATTAGAATTCCTTAACTGTCAGAGAGGAGCTACATTAGTCACATCTGAAGGCCAACCCATTTTCTCAAGTACTTGTTAATTGCAAGGCTTTCCTACCACCCCTGATGGGGTGATGGGACCTGGACCCCTAAAAGGAACACAACCTCATCCCTGAACTTTCCCACACAACCTACTCCTGGGTATTTCACCTGAGGCATTTGACCCATCCCTGCCTACCTAAATACTCAATAATCCTTTTAACTGCCCTTCCACTGTGGCTCTCCAACCACTTAGCATTGTCTGCACATGGCCCACCCCAGGCTATTTACCCCTCCTTAATCCCATCCAGATCATCTCAATGTCTTTTTTGGTATATAAGTACCAATCTTACCTGTATTAAATTGTATAGATTAATTTAGAATGTAGCCTATTTCTATCGGTGTAAAAAATAAACTTCTCTACTTTGACTGAAATAAGATTTGAGTGGTTGAATTCTTTCAAAGTAGACTTCCCCCTTTACCCTTACATTTCAGGGTTCCCAGTACCCCTAATCACATCAATTCCACTCCTTTTAGAGCCCAATACAGTCTCAATAAATATGTTATTTTCAGACTATTGAGGTCTCTGATTCAATTTATTAACTTTATTAACAGCAAGACATGTCACATGTAATCTTACCCTGTAAAAAAATCAAGTATCAGTTTGCCTCAGTGTCATTTTACTCATCACAAGAGGTGTTCTGGCTCTTTAACCTCAGCCAAGTCAGGACCTGCCTTCTTTCATGATTCAGCTCAGATCCTACCTTCTTCAGGAGGTGTTTCCCTTTCCCTAATCTAGTGCCTTTTCCTCTCAGATAATCTTTCATTTACTCTGTTCATTTCTTACAGGTAACTAGCTATTTTCCATTTTCTCCACTCTTCCCCCTCCCCCAACTTAGATTAGAAGCTACTAGAAGGCAGTTTTTGTTTTTCTTTGTATTCCCAGGGCTGAGCACAAGGCCAGCCCCACAATAAATGTTGATTAAGTGCTAGCTGAATGATTGAATGATTTAATATCTAATCATCCCAGAGAAATTAATGTGATTATAAATTTCAGAGCAGTTGATGGTATAGTATTATAAAAGTTACTTCACTAGGAAGTCTCTGTAAAGATGAAATCATAAGGACTGCATCAATGTGAGGATTAAATACAATGCATTTAAATAATTCAGAGGAAAATGACAAGACTTATGAAGTGATGTATTCCTATCCAATCCAATTGTTATAAAGATGACTCCAGACTCAGTTCTGAAGATTGGTGTCTCAAAGACTTTTTAATAAAGAGGTTGAAGTGTGTTCTTTTGATTCTCATGAGAAGTGGGTGCACCTCCTTGGAAGGAGAGAAATGTGCAAGGTAAAAGAAGCCAGAGCAAGTTTTATAGTTAATAATTGCCTAACTCCTCCCCTCTGAATCAAGATTGGTCCTAATCCTTCTGGGTTACAATCTTCCTTATATGCCCCACCCCTAACATACATTATGTTCCTAGAACTGGATTATCACTCCCCCCCCCATGACAGAGAAGATAGCCTGTCTATGCTGATTTCTTATCTACTTATGTGGAGACTTAACTCTTTCATTTCTCACACAATGCAATAAAAACGTTATTGCACTCTGATGAGGAGTTAAATTTATTGAGGATAACAATAAACTCAATTATTGTTATAAAAAAAGAAAACTAAAAGAAAATCAAAGTCTAAGTAACTTCAGTTACTAACCTTTGTCCTGAATAATAAAGTAAAAGATAGCTGCCTTTGTTGGAAAGTCTCAGCATAAGTTAGCTTTATCAACTGTTCATTCAAAGAAGAGAGAGTTAAGTGATTCAAAAACAAAAATCTACATACAGAAAGTATTGTGAGAGAAAAAATGCCTGGCATCATGAAAATATTGCTTGGAGATGTGAGAGAGGAGGAAGGGAGAGAGAGAAAGGGAGAGAGAGACAGAGAGAGAGAGAGAGATTATATAATTATTCAGGAGGTGGCTTTTATAGCATTTGTCATTAACTCACTGTATTACCTTAGTCATGCTGAACAACATACGGACCCAGTTGTACCTATTGTTCATGAGAATTTCACCTCTGATTTTGGAATAAATTCAATTAAAACCAAGAAGTATTTATTAGTTATCACCTGTGAATAGAACAAAATGTTGAGTGCTAGGAATGAAATAAATTATATATAAGATAAAGTCTTGGCTATCATAAAGTTTAGTATTCTAGAGGGAGAGTACACTATGTACATAAAACATGTAAATGTGAAATAAATAAAATAAAATGTAAAATATCAAAGAATAACTTCATATAAAGTCCAAAGAGATGTCATTGTTGATCTGTGAAACCAGAGAAGGCTATATGTAAGAAATTATTTTTACTTAATCTATAAGGGATACATAGAAGTTGTATAAGTAGGAAAAGAAAGCAGGAATTTAAAAAAAGCTAGAATGAGGAGAAATATGCATGTTACTGAAGGAGAAGGGAATATTGCGAAGTTGTTCCATCAGTGAATTGTCTAGTTTTTTGGGCCACCATAGAGTGCACATAAGGGATTTTTATAGCTGAATATTGGCAAAAGAGTATTCTCAGATAATAAAAGACCTTGAGTCATAAACTAAGGATTACGAGCTTTACTTGTTTGGCAATTGAGAGCCATTGGAGAGTTTTTACCAAGGTGTCACATGGCCAAATTATTAATAAGAATAAAAGGGAAAAAATTCTTTCTAGTAATGTTAGATCTAAGTTGGAGATAAAGAAGGATTGTGGAAATGGGGTTAAAAATATATAGGGAGAATAGCCCAGGCAGGACATATCATTTGTTCTGTATAGAAACTGATGACATTGTCTTTATTAAGTTTTCTGATTATGTTGTGCAAGATGACTGCTGCAGTTCTATCTTTCTCAGAAATTCTGTGGTTCCATGCAATCACAGATCCTGACATTGGCAAATTGAAAGAATAACAGCCTGTTGCTTAGTTTAAATAAAACAACATCCTGGAACACATTTTCTTCTTATTTTGTGGAGTATTTTTTTTTAAACAAATTCAACTCCATTTAGTCTTTACCATAGTGTGATACACTCTCCCCCCCCCAAATGATATGATGAATATGGGTTATTATGAACTTAGAATTGGTGAATTGCTAGTATAGCACCAACCAGGCTACCCCTGGGCTTAAAAACCACCAGTTTCAAGATACACAAAGACCATGTCAGATGCCACACAAAAACTTTTTTGCTCCCACTGAACCTTTTGATCAGTTTTTACCAGTGGGACTATTAAAAATAATGTTTGTAGGAGAAGAAGAAAAGTAAGACAATAACCCTAGTTACCTTATTTTAGGGGGAAATGAATGAGGGAAAACAGCCAGAAGCTCATTTCTGGAAATTCATTTTATTTAGATTTTATTCAGTAAATCCTGCCAGATGGTTTGTCCATTTTATCATATTACTCCCATAAATTTCATTATTCTTTCTAATGCCATTCTGCAATTCTGAGAACTACCAAGAACAATACTGAATTGGGCAGGTGTTAGCTGACCTTCTTCCCCATTATGATGATGTTTGAGAGCACATACTGAGGCACTCTGACCTCTTCAATTTATAAGGGACACTGGCTTTCTTCTCTCTTTTACTTCCATACAGTCTTATTTCACTATGTGGAACTCTAATCACAATAAGTAAAGAATATTAGAACTGAGAAAGAACATTAAGAGATGACATTGCTGATGGAACTTTTGGTAGCAATAAGCCAGGAGAGGCTAGAAGAGGTGATAGCAACCACTTGAGATAGATCAGACTTCCAGGAGAAGACATCAAGGGCCTTGCCATTGGAGTTCAATTTAAATAAGTAATAAGTAAAATATGTGAATCTCAGCAACTCTAATCTAGATAACTGGACTAAAAAAGAAAATTAATTATGTTTTCAGCTCTATACCTAACTACCTTGGGTAAATTGCATACACCAGCTTGACCTTAGTAACCTAATCTTCTCAAACAATGTTCTTCCCCCACTTTCCTACAAACACACAGGAACATGCACACACGCATATATTTACATTTATACATGTGTATATAGTACATAAATGTGTGCATATACACATAAATGTGACTACATAATTTCTAAGATCCCTTGCATATATTAAATTTTACAGTAAAATGGAGAAGTCAGGTCCAACAATTCTGCAGAGTCAGGGAGAAGAAAGTGAGTAAGAGAAACACACTACAGGTCATAGATGGTTTGGTATCATAAATTAGGAACCCAGGATCATATCTGGGACAATGTGGGATATTCATGAGGAAGAAAGACAAGATATAGCAATTGTCAGATTGCAGACCCATGGAAACCAGGAAATAGTAACCCAAAGGTCAGGTATAAAAAGAATGAGAAATGAGGATCAGGAGCTCAAGCAGAATTTTTGAAGGGATGAGACCTAGTGCAAAGAATGAGCTTTTAGGAGGGCAGAGCCAAGATGTCAGGATAAAAGCAGTGACTTGCTTGAGCTCTCCCACAAATCCCTCCAAATACCTGTAAAAAAAATAGCTCTAAACAAATTCTAAAGCAACAGAACCCACAAACAGACAGAGGGAAGGTCTATCACACCAGGTGGGGAGAAGAACAGTTTATCATGAGTACACTGGCAAAACAGGCCTCAGCAAACCTGGGACAGCCCTCAGAGTACTGAATCATGGACAGCTGTGGCTGTTTCCATACTTCTCAACCCACAAACACCAAAGACAACTTAGAAGGTCAATAGGAAAAGCCTGTGACTGTGTGAGAGAGAAACTCAGTCCCAGCCCCAGTCCCTGAACATGGACCTGAGGTGGGGGCTGCTTCCTGGGCTTCTGGTCCATAGACTGAGGGGGAATCAAGTGGCTGATCAGAGGGGGATTGTAGGCATCATTTTTCTGATGCTGAGGCAGCATTCTCTTGCTTTGCCCATGCTTGGATCTGGGTCACAGTTCTGGATGGTGGTCCTGGGGCAAGGAGGAGGGCTGGCATGGTGGAGCTTGTAGTGGCAGTAGAGAGGGAATCCTCCTCACAGTTTCAAAGCAGAAAAGAGTACTTGTGGTCACTCATAGACCAGAGTGCAGACCAGGAAAGGGGTAAACACCTCACCCTTGATCATAACTCCTTGAAAGAACTGAAAATTTACAGGTGCTTAGAAGTATCTCTGAAAATAGCTGCACAAAACCCCTGAAGCTTGGGACATTATATTCTCCACACTGAAAGCAGACCTTAACAAAGAGGTTATAACTCAAGTAATTGACTGGGATCATGAGCAAGCAGCACAAAAAGAGTCGGACCATAGAATCTTACTTTAGTGACAAAGAAGATCAAAACATATAACCAGAAGAAGACAACAAAGTCAAAGTTTTTACATCAAATGGGGAGAAAATTTGGAACTTGAAATCTTGTGGAAGTGAATGTTGAAAATTAAATTAAAAATAAATAAATTTTTAAAAAAGAATGAGCTTTTATTTCTTTTTCATTTATTTTCTCTTCAAAAAAAAACATTTATCAAATACCTGCTATGGACTAGATACTGGGTTAAGTGCTTTAAAAATATTATCTCATTTTATCAAAGGAACAACTTTAGGAGGTATTACTGTCCTTATTTTATCTATGAGGAGACTAACAGTGAAGAAGGTTAAGAGATTTGCCCTCAGTGACCTAGCTAGTAAGTATCAGAGACTGCATTTGAAACCAGGTCTCCCAGATTCCAGAGGAAGCTAGATGGCTCAGTGGATAGAACTCTGGACATAGTGTCAGATTTTCTGACCTCAGACACCTACCAGCTATGTGACCCTGAGCAAATTACTTAGTACCTGTTTGTCTTGGAGGCAGATAGGAGACTAGGTGGATAGAACTGTGGACCTGGAATCAGGAAGACCTGAGTTCAAATTGTGGCTTCAGATACTTATCAGCTGTGTGATATTGAACAAGTCATGGCAAAACACTCTAATATCTTTGCCAAGAAAACCCCATTGGCAGTATTGGCATGATATGATCTATGGTGTCACAAGGATTTAGACACAATTGAACAACAATAACAACTTCCTGATGCTAAGTCCAGGACTCTGTACCCTATGCAATCCAGCTTTTGTGACAATTGACACAAACTCATTACTGTTTTCTTTTTATTTTAATGTAAAATTAGAAGCCTAAATGAGTATCTGCCCTGCCCCCCACACATACACATTTTGCCTCTTCCCTCTTCCACCAATACTTTTTAAGGCAATACTTTATTGTTTTTGCTTGCTGGAGACTAGATTTAGAGTCTGAATGTTGTGAGCACTGAAATAACAGATGGGAAATAGGGCTATTTATCTAATTTGAATAGATATACATGGGAACATGAAATAAGACAGTGCCTTGGCAGGTAATTCTTCATGAAAAATATCTTTGCTTAAAGATTCTGGACAATGATAACATTCATTAATACATGGAGAAGAGAGAGAAACATTCCTATTTTTCCAATTTTATCACTTTCCTTAAAAAAAATTCTATTCAACAACAATTTTAAGAACTTAATTACCAGATTGATTACCAGGAAGATATTCATGCCCAAATGGGCATAAATGGTGCTTGTCTGGAATTTTTTTCCCCTTAATTGCTGAATGAAAGATGGTCTCTTACAGATGTCAGTTCTCTTAAAACTGAACAATTGGATTACAAGGGTAAAAGAAGTTCTCCAAACTGAATATATTGAAGGAGTGCTCAAATAACTTTTGTCCAGCCCTAGACTGTTAATTTGGACAGACTCTAATGACTATTCCTTACATTTGGTGCTAGATTTCTCATCTTCAAGCCTTGGAACAGACTGTCCCTCATGATTAGCTTCCACTCCCTTTTTACTTCAGCCTCTTGGAATCCCTAAATATTTTTGTATATGACATTGACTTCCCTTCTAGGTAACCTTGTAGCTACTTTGTATGCCTATCAGATAGATCTGGATGAGAAGCAGGGAGACATAGTGGGTAAAGACCCAAAACCTGAAGCCAGGGAGTCCTGTATTCAAATCTTGTCTCTGACACATCATTTTTATGTTACTGTGCTTAAGTCACTGCCTTTCTCAATGCCCTAGGTAATTTGTCTAATACTATAAGTTGCATCAAAGATGTCAGTTTGTTTTGGTAAGGGGGGCCCTTAAACTTTGAGTTCCCTATAAAATAGTAGCTAGGTGTCAGAGTGGATATTGTACTTGGACATGGAATTAAGAAAATTAATTCAATTCCTGACTCAGAGAACTACTAGCCATGTCACTTAAACTTTTCCACCCTCAGTCTCTTAATCTATAAATTTAAGAGAAAACTAATACCTACCTCACAAGGTAATGATGATCAAATGGAATTAGATAGATGGATAGCTTGCTAGCTAGATACAGAAATAGATAGATAAATGAATATAGATCTATCTATATACCTCTCTCTAGTGTTTTGAAAACATCAAAACACTATGTAAATGCTATTTGTTAGTGTAATAAATTATAGACACAATCTTTATCCCCTATTATTTGAACACTTACATTTATAGTAACTTGAGAGAGGTAAATATAAAATACTTTGTGTAGGACATTTGAACCTGGAAATGTGCAGATGGTACAAATCAAGTTACAAATCCAGGCTGGATTTTGATTTTTGGATGAAATTTCTAGATTTAGCAAAGTGATGGATAAAATGCTAAATTTTTTATATTAAATTATATTATTATAAAAAGTTTAAACTTATGTGTGTCTTACATACATTTGTTTTCCAGAGATCCAGTTGTTAAATATTTACCAGTATACACATTATATATCTCTCTGATTACATTCTTTACAATGCTTCTCCTATGCAATTATCCATAGGAGATTGCTGTAATCTGTTTATTTTCACTCTGTAATTCTACTGACATTTATGTAACTGTCAACCTTGATTATTTGGAAGATGTCGGCATCTATTACTCAAAGCAATAACGAAAAAGCTAGAGGAAAATAATTATTTTTAATTCCACTTCAAGCATTTATGTAGTTTAGGTTAAAATTTGTAATCTGGTTTAGATTTCAGATAATCTGTATTAGACTTAACTCAGAATATTTACTCTCAATTAGAAGAAATCTGATTGTGCTTTTATTCACCCTTATATGTCTGTTAGATTAGTGCTGGATTTTGTCCCCTATTCATGAGGTTCATTGCTACCTAATATTGTGTTTTTAATTTTTTTTTTAAGAATAGCTCATACCCTCATGGAAACATGGAAAAGTTGTGGTTTTTCAAAAGCATACTTCAAACAATCTTATATTGATATTGGTAAATCAAACATTTCGCAGAGCACACAATTGGAGCACACAGTGAAACAGTTTCAGTCGTATAGATGCAAAAATCTAACCAATTTTTAAAACCCAAGAACTGACAACCAATTACTTCAAAATAATATATGTAAGAGGGACTTGACAGCTGGAGGAGTTGGTTCTGATTATTTTGCAGTATAGCACAGGATTCTTGAATTTGTAAGAATAGCAAGATCAGTTTAGAAACCTCAACACCTGGACCCCCAAGTGCCTCAGTAAGGGTGGGGGAACTAGTGGAAACCAGCTTGGAAAACCACCAGGTGCCTCCGCATTCTACAGCAACCTGCTCTCCCAGTGCCTCAACAAAACTAAGGGAAACAATGCTCCAAGGGGCCCCAGGTGGATAAACATCCTGCAACATCCATCTGAAAGGAGCTAAGGAAAGCAAAAGGAAGAAAAGGCCCAGGTGAGCAGGAAATCATCAGGAGCCACACTACCCATTCCTATCCCTACAGTTCCAGTGTTGCTGTTTCCAGCCCAAAACCAGGTAAGCTGCCAGCAACCTCCAACCTCCAACTGCCAACATTGGAGGCCTCAGCATGCAAAGTCAGGGACCAGGCCCTATGTTCCCAACACAAGAAGCTTGGGTCAGTGCCCTCTGCTTCCCATCAGGAGAACTCAACCTCTTTAAAGGCCAGGGAATAAGCAAACACCATGACCAAAAAGAAGCATATGATAAATTCTTATTATAGGAAGAGAGAACATCAAGGCAGAAATTCTGAAAAGGACAACATTGTCAACAAACCCACATCTGGAACCTCAAAAGGGAATATGAACTGGTCTGAAGCCCAAAAAGCCTTCTTAGAAGAGCTCAGGAAGGATTTTAAAAGTCAAATGAGAGAGGTAGAAGAAAAATGGGAAAAGAAATGAGAGCTATGCAAGACAGAGTCAACAGCTTTGGAAAAGGAAGAACAAAAGTTAACTGTAGAGAATAAGTCCTTAAAAAACACAATTGGTCAACTGGAAAAAAAATACACTCAAAAAAAAAGTTCATAAAAAAATATAATTGGTCACATGGAAAAAAAGTACACTGAAGAAAACAAGTCCTTAAAAAATACAATT
>NW_020954844.1:4319738-4416598 GCF_900497805.2 Vombatus ursinus
TGGAAAAAAAGTACACTGAAGAAAACAAGTCCTTAAAAAATACAATTGGCCAAATGGGGAAGGAGGTACAAAATCTAATTGAAGAAAACAGTGTGTTAATAATTAGAATTGAGCAAATGGAAACTAATGGCTCTATGAAAGAGCGAGAATCAGTCAAACAAAAACAAAAGAATGAAAGAAATAGATGAAAACGTAAAATACCTCATTGGTAAAACAACTGACTGGGAAAATCTATCCATGAGAGACAATTTAAAAATTATTGGGCTACCTGAAAATCATGATAAAAAAAGAGCCTGGACAGTATCTTTCAGGAAATCATAAAGGAAAACTGCCTTGAGGTCCTAGAACCAGAGGGAAAAATGACCATAGAAAGAATCTATCAATCACCTCATGAAAAAGATCCCAAATTGAAAACGCCAAGGAATATAGTAGCCAAATTCCAAAATTACCAGGTCAAAGAGAAAATACTGCAAGCAGCCAGAAAGTGACAATTTAAATATCATGGAACCACAGTCAGGATTACACAGGACCTTGCAGCTTCTACATTAGAAGGTCATAGGGCCCAGAACATGATATTCCATAAGGCAAAGGAGTTTGGATTACAACCTAGGATCAACTACCTGGTGAAAATGATCATGATCTTTCAGGGGAGAAGATGGATATTCAACTAAATAGGGGACTTCCAAACTTTCCTGATAAAAATGCCAGAGTTCAACAGAAAATTTGATCTTCAAATACAAGACTCAAGAGAGATATAAAAAGGTAAATGGGATAGAAAGAAACAACATGTTATTAGTAAGAGCAAACTGTTTACATCCCTAGAAGGGAAGATGACACTTGTAACTCAAGAACTGTATTGTTATTATACCATGTTAAAGGGGTATACATAAAGTGTGTGGGTATAAGTTGACTTTGATATAATGATAAAGAAAGAAATCTAATCAAGTGGTTTAAATGGATCCAAGCAAGTGGATTAATCTGATCTAACTAAGAAAATGAACTGAGAGAAAAGGAAAGGAGGAGACAGACAAGGGTAAAATACATTACAGGAAAAGACACAAAACTCCATTAAAGTAGAGAGAAAGAAAGGAGGGAGACGAGCATTGTTTGAACCCTTACTCTTATCAGATTTGGCTCAAGAAGGAAATAACATAATCAGTTAGGTATAGAAATCTAACTTGCCCTATAGGCAGTAGGAGGGAAAAGGGGAAAGAAAAGGGAGGAGAGATAGAAGAGAAGGAAAAAGTAGTAAGGATAAAGGAGAAGAAAAGGGAGGGAGCTAATAGAAGGGAGGCAGGACTGAGGGAGGCAGTGGTCAAAGGCAAAAACACTAGTGAGGAGGGAAAAGGAGAAAGGAGAAAGAAAAGCATAAATGGGAGGAGAGGATGGAGAGAAAGACACAGTAATCATAACTGTGAATGTGATATTTGAATGTAATGGAATACTATTGTGCTATAAGAAATGATGAACAGGCAGACTTCAGAAAAACCTGGAAAGACTTGTGTGATCTAATGCTGAGTGAAGTGAGCAGAACCAGGAGAACATCATACACAGTAACAGCCACATTGTAGGATGGCTAATATTGATACACTTAACTCTTCTCAGCAATACAAGGATCTAAGACATTTCCAAAGGTCTCATGATGGAAGATGCTATCCACATTCAAAAAAAGAACTATGGAGTTTGAATGCAGATTGAAACATACTATTTGCTACTTTTTTTCTTCTGTTGTGTTTTATTTCCTCTTTCTAATGTTTCCTCCTATTGGTTCTAATTCCTACTTACACCTTGCAGTATTCTATACAATATGAGCAATCCCCATATTGGATTTCCATTATTTCCTGATTCCCGACTAATTTTTCTGTTCTTCACATGCTTTCACTACTCTTTTTATATCACCTTTGATTCGTCTATCTTCTTTCATTCTTCTTTATGAAATTACCATTTCTCTTTTCTCCACAATGTCTGATTATGACTAATGAACCATCCCTCAGATTTTATGTAGAATGCCATTGTGGCCCTCTGGGGTGACCTGGAACATACATTGCCACTTGCTGAGTGGAAAATGAGGGCTCTACACCAGATCATGAAAGTTTTTAGGAAAGTATGGGTACCTCTATCCTCAAACAACAGCTGCAGCAGCAGAAACAACAACAATAACAAAAATGAAAACACACAATAACAGAAACACCAACAAAACAGCAAAAACATGAAGAGAAGCAGAGGGGAAAAAATGTACTGATAGGAAACAGTGTCAGAAACACAAAATTCCAGATGGACCTCATGCAGTTCAAATTCCTATAAATCCTCTCTACATCATATCCCAGAAGCCATTCTGTATCAGTTGGCAGACTTTCCCCTCCACCACTGCAAGTGACAGGTATCCCAGGCCCTTTCGTTTTAGAAAGCCATAAGACTTAGAAAGTTCTTTCTCATATATAATCAACTTCATGCCTTCCACTTATGTCCACTCATTCTAGCTTTTTGGGACTGAAAAAAAATAAGCCACAGAGATATTGAAGGGAACAAACATTCGTTAAGCACCTACTATGTGTCAGATACTGTGCTAAGTGCTTTACAAATATTATCTCAATATGTTGGAATTGGAAGCAACTTTAGGTATCATGTAGTAGAGACCTGTCATTTCAATTTTCTTAAAAGAATGTTTTTTTTCTTTTACAATTTAGAAAACTCTGTTTTCTATTGTTCCAATCCTTTCATTGGTAAAATAAATGAATAAATAAATAAATTGCTTAAAAAATATGCATGATCAAGCAGTACATGTTCCTGCACTGGCTTTGCTCAAAACAAACAAACAAATAAACACAAAACACAGCTCAATCTGCGACTTGACTTCACGTTCTCATTGTCAGGAGGTGGGAAGTATGTTTCACCATCTGTCCTCTTGAATCATGATTGCTAATTGCAGCATGACAGCATTGAAGTGGAATGTTGTTGTTCAGTTGTTTCAGTCATTTCCAAATTTTTGTAAGTCCATTTGGGCTTCTCGTGTCAGAGAAACTAGAGTGGTTTGCTATTTCCTTCTCCAATTCATTTGATAGATGAAGAAACTGAGGAAAACAGGGTTAAATGACTTGCACAGGGTCACACAGCTAGTAAGTGTCTGAGACTAAATTTGAACTCAGGAAAATGAGTCTTCTTGACTTCAGGCCCCACACTCTATCCATCACATTGCCTAGGTGGGAATATACATTTGTATAGTCCCTATTATGTGTCAAGTGCTGTGCTAATCACTTTTATGAAAATAGCCTCATTTTATCCTCACAACAACCCTATAAGCAAATGCTATATTGATCTCCATTTTACAGTTGAGGAAACTGGGGCAAACAAAGGTTTGTCTGAGGTCAGATTTGAATTCAGATCTTCTTGGTTCTAGGCCCAATTCTCTTTCCACTGCAATATCAGCTGTTTGTCTTTATATTTGTTATTGCATACATTGTTCTCTTGGTTCTGATCACTTCATTTTGCATCCAATCACAAGTCTTTCCAGATTTATCTGTAACCATTCTTTTCCCCCTTCATCCCTTACCTTTTAAAAATATTATTACAGTTGACACAATTGTAGCCTTGGGAAATTAAGTGATTGGCTATGGTCCCATTAGTAATAAGTACTGGATGTAGAAAAGGAACACAGCCTCTCTGACTTGAGAGATAATATACTTTTCCTTGTGCCATGTTCATTCTTCTTCAGCATTAGGAGTTTTCAGATATTTGAAAGCAGATGAAATCATCCTTTAAAGCATGTTCTCCATCTAAATCTTCTCCAGATTTAACACCAGCCCAGAGAGTGTGACACAGTGAAAGGAACACTGAATTTATTATATAAGGACAATTGTTTGAATCTTATTTCAGCTACTTACAATGTATGTGACTATAGGTGAGTAGCTTAACTTTTCCATACCAAAATTTTCTAATTTGTGACATGAGTACTGTATATTATGGTCAGATTCCCTTCCATAATGGCCCCAATGGAAGAATATCCTTAAATTTTTAAAGAAATGACAAATGTGATAGATCATGGAAAACTGGAGAGACATCCTGTGATTGGAGGAGAATAAATTGAAAAAAAAAGAACTGAGATCAATAAGCTATATGCCAATTCCTTGGGAAAATTTTCATGGATAATTAGAGATAGTTGGCAAAAACCTAGATAGGAAAGAGGTAATTTCAGAGAGCCAGCATGACTCCATCCAGAATAATTTACACCAAAATAATGTCCTTTGCATTTTTGACAGGATTAATAAACTAAAATGAGGTGTAATGGATACAGTTAACTTTAGTTTGAGTAAAGAACTTCTCCTTGTGGAAAAGCTGGAGATATTTGACAATTCAGCATGAAATGGATGCTTAACTGCATGGATTGCTGGACTCAAAAAATGATTGTTAATGATCCAGTATCAATATGGAGGATGTTTTCCTATAGAATACTGCAGGACTTTAAGCTTGACACTGGGCTGTTTGACCTTTTTCCAATAATTTGTACAAAGGCACTGATAGTAGACTCATGCACTCTAGAGATAATGCAAAATGGGGAGGCTAGTTAATATATTGGATGAAAACCAGTTTGCACTATTTTCCTAGATCTAATAGGAATAAATTCAATAATTATACATGTAAAGTCTTGAGCTTGGGCACAAAAATCTAGTGACAAAGATGACAAGAAAAACATAGTTAGAAATTAGTTCAGAACAAAACTCCTAAGGTTTCAGCAGAGTGTAAACGCCCTATAAAACAGGTGTGTGGCAGCCAAGAAAGCTAATGTGATCTTTAGCTAAAAGAATAACTTCTAGAAATAAGATCATAATCATATTATCTTTTGACCATTACCATACATCATCTAGAGTATTTTGTTTGTGTCTGGACATGTTGGTTAAAGAAGTATATTGATAATCTGAAATGTGTGTAGAGAAGTACAATTAGGATGTAGAGGGATTTAATTTCATGTTGTCTCAATATTTTTTAAAAGAATTAGGAATTTTTACCTAATTTGAAGTATTTAAAGACCGGTCATACTGAATAGTAACTAAATTTATCCTTTTTTTTTCTATGAGGGCAGAACCATGATCAATGAGTGAAAATTATAAAGAGACAGATTGAGGTTTGATGTCAAGAAAGACATTTCTTAATGATTAGAGTAGTTCAAAAGTGGAAACAGCTACTTTGAGGTGTGTTGGGTTCCCTTTCTTTGGAGTAAGCAGAATCTTGGTGACCATTTTCTAGGTATTTTCTATTAGGGATATATTCCATGTATTGGTGGAACTATATGGCTTTTGATATCCCTTCTATGTCTCAATTCTCTATACAAGATTCTGTTATCTCCACTTCAAAGAATCAAAGATTTAGAACTAGAAAGGACACAAGATCCAAATGAAACCTTTCATTTTTAAGCTGAGGACATCAAAGCCCAGAAAGATCAACTTTCTTATAGTGTTAATACTTCCTATATATACCAAAAATTTCCTGGGATTTACTTTGTATATATTTTAAACTATACTTTTTTCATACATGTCATTTCCCCAATATAATCTAAATACCTTGAGGGCAAGAACATTTCCATCTTATCTTTGTAGCTATCTGGCTCCAAGAGTAATTCAGGGCACATTGTTGAGGTGCTTTTGATTAAACTCAGAGCTAGTCTGTTGTAGAACTATGGTTTAAACATAGATCTCTTGCCTCTAAATACAATTCTCCTTCCCCTGCCACAAAATTGCCCCTAAAGTTTAGCTTTTCAGTCAATCATCATGGTTTATGAACTTTAACCTTCATCTTTTGAATGTCTCATTGTGTCAACTTTCTCTTAAATCACACCTTGAGAAATCCATGTTGTACTTTAGATTTACAAGTAATAAGAATCAATAATCAGAAACTTAATAACTATGTGCCAAATTGTACTACAGTACATGAGATTGTTAAGGTCTTTCTCTTTTTTATTTTTCCCCTTTATTGCTCTCTCAACTCATCTCTGACTATCTGTATAAATGCTGTTATAGGGTTATGTGTCCTTCAATTTGCTTTTAATTTGAGGTTGAATACAATAGCAAAAATTGCATGTTTAATTTCTATATTCTGTAATTCACTCCCTCTCACTGCCAGGAGTATCTAAGGAACATGAAAATATTTATTCTATGTAAAATTTTCATAGTTTATCATACATACTATTTAGTAGTTGGTATGGGCTTTATATATTATTTGATGTTAAAACTTTCAATTTAACTGGAAAAAAAATGATTGTTTCCTCTCAATGACTTTACATTCCCTGAATCAATTCATGGGAGAGAGTTTGGTGTTGGAGGAATAACTTGGAATTCTGGAGATTTTATTACCATATTATTTATTTTAATTTAGGCAATAATGCATGTGACTGTGAATATATGCAATGGTCATAAGAAATTCACAAGCAAAAGATTGAAAGGTTTTTTCTTATGATTTCCTAAAGGAAACTTTTTATTATAGAGATCATTTTCATGAGATTTATTGAATATCCATAAAGATTTGTTGAGATAGGAATGGAGCCCAACACTGTGCGGACACCCACTATATCCACAGCAATGGTAAATTTGTAGAAGGAAATTAGAGAAAATATCAAGGGACAAGATAGAATGAGACGCACATTCTTAGATGGGTTAAAACATGCATCATGTTAGGGAATACCTAAATTGATGTGATAAATGATCTTTGTTGATGTTAGAATATTTGAAGAATAATATTTGATTTGAGATATTCTAACATTTCCTTGGTCTCTTGTTTCAAGTAGTAACATTTCCTGTTTCTATTACTTTTAGAAACTTGCATTCCTTAAACTGTACTGATAATCAGTTCTCAGGTACTTAAATTTTGCATGGCCTCTAGCAAAATTACTTTACATAGTCTTTCACTAAGGTCCAGACAGGTTTTTTTGTTTGTTTGTTTAATTTCATCTTCCTCACATAATAATTTATTGAATTATAATATCTGATTGTCTTGATTTGATTGGCATTAATTTCAAGAATGCATCACTATGAAAACATTTTCAGAGCTGTCATTTCGTGTACATTTATTGTGACCTATGGATTTCATTTATAAAATATGATGTTAATAACATGGATTCTCTAAAATGCATTCTACAAAATCATTATCTATTCTCCTATTTTACCTTTCTGATGAAGTGATATTGTTTAGTAACTTTCTGCCTCCCCAGAATACTCAATCACACATTGCAAATAAGTCAATCCCTTATACTAATATGCTAATGTTGTGATCAATTAACATGCTGCTCTGCTTAACAACAAAGTGTGTGTGTGTTTGATCAA
This sequence comes from Vombatus ursinus, assembly GCF_900497805.2. Classification (NCBI taxonomy): domain Eukaryota; kingdom Metazoa; phylum Chordata; class Mammalia; order Diprotodontia; family Vombatidae; genus Vombatus; species Vombatus ursinus. Next base: position 4,327,049 of record NW_020954844.1, read on the forward strand.
AGAGGTTTCTGAGATCCTTTCAGTTTCTCATTGTTGTAACTGCTTTACACACATTAACTTTTCTTTAAGAAAATGTTATAAAGTACTTTGCTTTTTTTCCATTTGTCAGTCAATAATTTGTTTAGAAGTGTCATATGGGAAGTTATAATTGAATGTAACATCTTCACATCTAAATATTGTCTTCTAATTTGCTATAGATTTCAAGCTCTGCTTTAACTGGTTGATGATCTAACTGCACACAAATGATTGATTCTGAAATTATTCCATTTCATTTACCACTTGTTTCACATATAGTTAACTCATGTTGATTTTGTGACACTGTTTAGTTTTTCCATGTCCACTGACATTCCATTTTTTTTTCTTTAAAAAGACAAAAAAAAATTATGGTATATGGGAATCAGGATTTGGAATGGTCTACAAGCTCTTTGATGTCTTCATTTATTAGTTCCTAAACATGTTGTTCACACATTTTTCTACATCTCTGTATCAACTTTTACTTTGAAATGACTAGGAATCATGTAAAATAATGATCTGGTTTATGACATCTCATCAAGTGAAAAATGTATATGGATATATGGATTTATACACATAATACCCAAGTATATATACAAATATGTATATGTATATAATGTATGCATCCATATTGGTATATATGTATATACACACAGTATATATACATACCATATCTATATATTTATATGAAGGGTAGTCACTAATCAACTGCATAATATTTTTCATTCTTGTATAATTTCATTTAGTTGTTTATATATTTTAACCATTGGAAGACTTAGTTGAGAAATTAGATAAGACAGATTTTCCCAAAATTTATTCACTTTCCTTATTAACTTAGATACACTATTTTTGCTCATTCAGAAGTTTTTTTTCTTTTTTTTGTTTTGCTTTTAGTTTCTGCTAGTGAAAGTATGTCTTTATGCTTCAGTATTTGTCCTTATACATTCATTAGCTAAGAATATAGCTATTCATATGTGTTGACATTATATGATCTTCTCCTTTAGTTTTTTAACATTCATTTTAAAAATTTAAGTTCCAAATTTGTTCCCTCCCACAAGCCCCTCCATCACCTATTAAGAGGGAAAGCAATATGATACCCATTATACAGGTAAAGACATGGGGGAAAAAAACTAATTTCTCTATTAGCCATGTCCCAAAAAAAGCAAGAAAAATGTAAAAAAATAATGTTTCAGTCTGCACTTGGAATTTATCAGTTCTCCCTTTGGAAAAGAACAACATTTTTTAAAAGTCTATTAGAATAATCATGAATCATTGTATTGATCAGAGTAATTAAGCCTTTTCCAGTTGATTAATGTTATAATATTTTTGTTATTCTTTAAGTTGTTGTCTGAGTTTGACTCACTTCACTTTGTATCAGTTCATATAAGTCTTACCAGGTTTTTTCAGAACCTACACCTTTGTCATGTCTTACAGCATAATAGTATTTTATTACAAGCATATACTACAATTCATTTAGCCAGTCCCCAATTGATGAGTATCCCCTCACTTTCCAATTCTTTGCCACCACAAAAGAGCTGCTATCTATCTATCTATCTATCTATCTATCTATCTATCTATCTATCTATCTATCTATCTATCTATCTATCTATCTATCTATCTATCTATCTAATCTATCTATCTATCTATCTATCTATCTATCTATCTATCTATCTACCTATCTATCTATACATACAGGACTTTTCCCCTTTTCATTGATCTCTTTAGCATGAAGAACTAGTAGTGATACTGCTGTGTCAAAGAGTATGTGCAGGAGAGCACCCCAAAACAAATCCTGGAACAGCAGAACCTATAAAAAAGACAGGGTAAAACAATCTCTTAGCCCAAGAAACTTAGAAAATCAGCAAGAAAGGTCCATATATCTTGGGTATAAAAGGAGCACATTCTAGGACAGAAAGCTTCCCAGGAAATCACCAGGAAGCCTCACTTCAGCAAATAATGGAAGGTCCTGAGTCCCAGAATAGTGGAACAGGCAAATGCCAATACCAGGACCCCTACCCCACACATGCCTTAGCATAGCCAGCAGAAATGGCAGGCTCCAGCTCTGAGAAACACTATGTATTTCAACATAGCCCCAAGCAAACAGGCATTCCCTCAACTTCCTGAGCTGCACATATTTCAGTGTAGCCTGTGGAAATGCAGAAAAACACCACTGGCATCAGCACACACCAGACACTACCATTAAGATCCCAGCTCAGCACCAGTTAAGCTACCAAAAACCCTACAGCTTCTGGCAGTGCTAGCAAGCCCCATGCCACCCCCACAGCATAGCATCAGACACAGGGATCCAAAGTGGGTGTCAGGGCAACATCAGCACAGCACCAGCTAAACAGCCAGGGTCTGCAGACACTTGCAGTAGAATCTTGAGACAGTGCTCCTTCAACCATGGGTACACAACTGAAATTTAAAAGAAAGGAAAAGGGCTAAAAAGAAAAGAAGATGAGCTGAAAACATTAAAAAAGAATCTGATCATTGAAAGCTATGGTCATAGGGAAGACCAAAGCACAAAATCAGAAGAGGACAGCAATGATACAAAGCACCTTTGGGCAAAACCCCAAAGAAAAATGGAAAATGGTCTCAAGCCCAGAAAGAACTCACAGAAGAGCTTGAAAAGGAGCTTAAAATCATATAAAAGAGGTAGAAGAAAAAAATGGGAAATGAGAGCAATGTAAGAGAATTATGGAAAAAAAGGAGTCAACAGCTTGGAAAACTGCTTAAAAAGTAGAATTGCCAAATGGAAAATGAGATACAAAAATCCACTGAAGAAAATAACTACTTAAAGAGTACAATTTGGGGCAGGGCAAAGCCAAGATAGTGGAATAGAAGTAGGGACTTGACTGAGCTCTCTCCCAAAGCCCTCCAAATACCTTTAAAAATGACTCTAAAATTCTAGAGCAGCAGAACCCACCAAAAAAAAAATGGAGGGAAACAAATTTCCAGCCCAAGACAACTTGGAAGTTCAGTAGGAAAGATATGTTACACCAGGGGGACAGCACAGGCTGTGCCAGTGCCAACCAGGCCCCAGCAAACCTGCAACAGTCCTCAGGGTAAGTGAATCACTTGAAGCAGTGGTGGTTTCTAGACTCACAGCCCACAGATACCAAAGACAACTTAGGAATTCAGCAGAAATGGTCTGTTGTACATGAGTGAGAAAGGAGCACAGTGCAGGGCAGGCTGTGCCAGCGCAGCCCTAGTCACAGCAAAACCAAAGCAGGCCTTGGGAGTGACTAAGTCAGCAGTGGTAGTGGTTGCTTGTGGAGATCTCAGCCCACAGATGGTAAAAGGGTTGAACAATTGGTCAGAAGGAGTTTACAGGGGTCTATTTTGCTAGGACTGAGGCAGAACTCTTTTGCTTTGCTCATACTTGGATCCAAATTGGAGTTCTGAGTGGCAATCCCAGGGTGAGGAAGAGCATTAGCATAGCAGAGCTTGCCACCACAATGGAGGGGGGACCCTCCTCACTGTTCCAGGGCAGAAAAGAGTGCTTATCATCACTCACAGACCAGAGCACAGGCCAGGAACTATACAAAAAAAACCTCTGAAGCTTGAGACAGTTTGCCCTCCACACTGGGAAGCAGAGCCCTACTTCAACAAAGACTTAAGAGTCAAGTAATAGGCTTGGAATATTGTAATATGTGCAAACAATGGGGAAAAAACTTACTATAGAAAGTTGCTATGGTGACAAGGAAGATTAAAACACATACTCAGAAGAAGACTTCTATACTCAAAGCCTCAAAAAATATATGAATTGGATTCAGACCATGGAAGTGCTCAAAAATGATTTTGAAAATCAAGTAAGGGAGGAAGAGGAAAAACTGGGAAGAGAAATGAGAGTGATGCAAGGAACTCATGAAAAAAGAGTCAACAGCTTGGTAAAGGAGAAAAAAAATTACTGAAGAAAATAATACCTTAATAAACAGACTAGTCCATATAGTAAAATAAGTCCAAAAAGCCAATTTGGAGGAGAATGATTTAAAAAATAGAAGTGGCCAAATGAAAAAGGAACTCCAAAAACTCACTGAAGAAAGCAATTCCTTAAAAATTAGATTGTAGTAAATGGAAGGTAGTGATTTTATGAGAAATCAAGAAGCAATAGAACAAAATCAAAAGAAAGAAAAAATAGAAGATAATATGAAATATCTTTTTTGAAAATCAACTAACCTGGAAAATAGATCCAGGAGGAAATAATTTTTAAAAAATTGCTAGACTGTCTGAAAGTCAATATAAAAAAAAAGTCTAGACATCATGTTTCAAAAAATTATCAATAAAAACTGCCCTGATATTGTAGAATCAGAGGGTAAAATAGAAATTGAAAGAATCCACCAATCACCTCCTTAAAAAAGATCCCAAAATGAAAACTCCAAGGAATATTGTAGCCAAATTCCAGAATTATCCAGTGAAGAAGAAAATACTGCAAACAGTTGGAAAGAAATAATTCAAATAACAAGGAGTCACAGTCAGGATTACACAGGATTTTGCAGCTTCTACATTAAAGGAACAGAAGGTTTGGAGTATCATATTCTGGAGGGCAAAGGAGCTAAGATTACAACCAAGATTACAATCAAGTAAAATCGTATATAATCCTTCAGGGAAAATGTATAGATTCAATGAGATAGAGTATTTTCAAGCATTTTTGAGGAAAACACCAGAGCTGAATAGAAAATTTGACTTTCAAATACAAAACTCAAGAGAAGCACAAAAAAGAAAGATAAACAGGAAAGGGAATCATAAGGGACTTAATAAGTTTAAACTATTTACAATCCTACATAGGAAGATGATAATTTTACTCATAAAGCCTTTCTAATATTAGGGTAGTTTGCAGGAGTATATATATTCAGAGGGCACAGGTGTGAGCTGAATATGAAAGGATGATATCTAAAAAATTAAAATTAAGGGGTGAGAGAGATATGACTGGGAGAAAGAGAAAGGGTAGAATGGGGTAAATTATCTCACATAAAAATGGTAAGAAAAAGCTTTTACAGTAGAGGGGAAGAAAGGAGAGGTAAGGGAGAGGGAATGAACCTTAATCTCATCAGAACTGGCTGAAAAAGGGAAGAAGATATACACTCAATTGGGTATAGAAAAATGTTTTACCCTACAGGAAAGTAAAAGGAAAGGGGATTAGAGAAGGGGGATTGATAGAAGGGAGGGCAGATTCGAGGAGGGGGTAATCAGAAGCAAAACACTTTTAAGGGAGGGACAGAGTGAAAGGAGAAGAAAATAAACAGGGGGATAGGATGGAGGCAAATATAGTTAGCAATAGTAACTGTGAAAAAAATAAAGTAAGTTTCTCTGATAAAAGCCTCTTTTCTCAAATATATGGAAAACTAAATCAAATTTATAAAAATAGGAGCCATTGCCCAATTGATAAATGATCAAAAGATATGATCAGTTTTCAGATGAAGTAATCAAAGGTATCAATAGTCATATGAAAAATAATACTGTAACTCATTATTGAGTGGAGAAATGCAAATTATAAAAAATTCTGAGGTACTACCTCATACCTATTAGATTGACTTATAGGACAGAAAAAGAAAATGACAAATATTGGAAGGTATGTGAGGAAAATGAGACATTAATGCACTGTTGGTGGAGTTGCAAACTGATTCAACTATTCTGTAAAGTAACGTGGAACTATGCACAAAGGGATATAAAATCATGCAGACCCTTTGAACTAGCAATAACACTACTAAGTCTATATTCCAAAAGAGATTAAAAAAAAGGAAAAGGAACTATATGCACAAAAATATTGATAACAGCTCTTTTCTTTTGGCAGAGAATTAGAAATTGAGGGGATGCTTATCATTTGGGGAATGGCTGAAAAAGTTGTAGTATGTGATTATGATGGAATACTATTGTACTACAAGAAACGATAAGCAATAGGAAGCTCTCAGAAAAACCTAGTAAGACTTGCCTGGGCTGATGCAAAGTGAAATGTACTATCTGCAAAGTAACAGCAATATTGGAAGATGGTCAACTGTGATTGACTTAGCTATTCTCAGTAATACAATGATCCAAAACAATTCTGAAGGACGTATGATGAAAAAATATTATTGATACCCAGAGAAAGAACTGATGGTGTGAGTACATATTGTAGCATACATTTTTTTTACTTTATTTTTCTTGAGTTTTTTTTGTTTATGTTTTCTTTTTTATGGTAAACATTTATTAATTTATTTATTTTTAGTTTATAACATTCACTCCCACAAGATTTTGAGTTCCAAATTTCTCTCCATCTTGCTGCTTCCCCCACCCCAAGATGGTAGGCATTCTGAATACCCCTTCCCCTAATCTGCCCTCCCTTCTATTACTCCCCCCCATTTCTTATTGCCTCCTCCCCCTTCTATTCTCCTGTAGGGCAGCATTGTCCTGAATTGGAAACATGAATCACTCCATCCTTTTGTTAGATATACTTTTATTATTTAGAATTTCATTTGATTAATCATTTTAAAGTTGTTTAGAGGGAAATGTTAAGAGACTTTGGCTGGAATGTTCCTTTTAGTCCTCCAGCTTGATTCCCAATCCCAAGTCTTTTTTAAAAATGTTTTTTTAAAAAAGACATTCAAGGAACAATATATAGGCTTTACCAGACTCCCAAAGTGATCCATAAACACATCCCTCTGAAAGAAAACACCTATTTCATATTACCATAGCAGATTTTTAAGAGAAAATAGGATTTGAAGTTTATAATGCTACAGGGAAAGCCAAAGTCTTTTATTTCTGGATTAAATGTAGAATAGTGGAAATTATGTTGCATTTTGAGTGAGAAAACAGGGGTTCAATTTCCGGCTCTGCCTCTATCAGAGACATAGCCTAGAAATGGATGTACCTTGGGCCAAAACAAAATTATAGTATCTCTTCATCTTTAAAAGACATTATTTTCTGTTATATCCCTCAACTGCCCAGGTCTTGTCTAATAAGTTAATATTATTTATACAACTTTGTATAAATTACAAAGTCTGTTAGCCATATTTTCTCATTTAAACATCTCAGTAACCCTGTGAGATGAGCATTAAAAGCATTGCATTGTTATCCAGATTTTGCTAATGAACAAGCCAAGGATCTGTGAGGTTAAATGCATTGACTGAAGACACAAAGGCTGGAATTGGGATTGCTACTCAAGTCTTTGAACTTGTAAGTCTCTCTACCATAGAATGTATTTTAATTAAATAGATAGTCTAATTGCCTAAGATCTGCAAAGCTAGATATAGAGGAAACAAAGTAAAAATGAAACAGTCATTTTTCTCAAGGAGCTTCCTTCATACTGGGGCATAGATGATTTTTCTTTCTTCCCGGAGAATATAGATTACAAACAGAAAAGTAGAATTCAAAATAATTTGAAAAGTATAACATTGACATTTAAGAGAATCTGGAAAGATTTCTGAAATGAGGCAAGTTTTGAAGGATATAAAACATTAACAAAATAGGATTTAAATCAAAGCTTGAGAAATAACCTGTGAGATGTCTTGAATCTGCCAAATAGACTTTTGCTTCAGGAAAATGGTTAATTCACCAAATTGTCTGGCATATACAATGCTCTAAGGAGACAGATAACAACAAAGTCTACTAAAACAGTTTCAGAACATATTTTAGAGATCATTAAAAGCTGGGTTAATAAATCTATACATTTATCAGAGAGGTAGTAGAGAACCACTGAATATTTTTTTAAATCAGCAGAGTGACTTCTGACATGGTCAGTCTTTTGACTTGGAAATATTTTTTTTTTGGCAGCTATATGGGAGATGGATTAGAAACGGGAAAAAACTGAAGCAGAGAGATATAGTAGGGAGCTATTATAAACATCTGGGTAGGAAGCAATATGACTGAAGTTAACATGGTGATTGATAATATGAATGGAGGGCAAGGAATTAATGTGAGAGATATTCTGACTATGAAATTGATTATACTTTTCAATTGATTGGATATGGGTCAAAGAGTTAAGGAGAGAAAAATGATGAGGATGACTCTTTTGTTATGAACCTGGGTGACTTGAAGTATAGTGATACAAAGAGAGATGTTTGGAAAAAGGGGTTTTTTTAAGTGAGGGCAAGATATCAGTTCCATTTTGCAAAAGTTGAGTTTGAAATGCCAACAGTACATTTAGGATAAAATACTTAGCTGACAGTTGGTAATATATGACTGGATTTCAAGATAGTAATATAGGGGGATATGCATATACATAAGTGTTGGCTAAGTGGAGGCAATTAGGGTGGACAATTATTTCTAAAAGCTTATCCAATAAATCGGAAGAGAGTGTAAAATGGCAAATTAAGCTCATCACAAAGTCGATGAAAAGTCTGTTGTTTTGTTTTGAGAATAGGTTAGAACTGAGTAGGCTCCAAAGAAAGAAAAACCTACTAGAATCATAAAAGAGAGAGAGACAGAGAGAGAGAGACAGAGAGAGAGACAGAGACAGAGACAGAGAGAGATAGAGACAGAGACAGACAGACAGACAAAGAGAGGGAGAGAGATAAACAGAAACAGACAGAGACAGAGACAAAAAAGTTGAGGTTCTGGATTACAAGTTGTTGAAAGAACAGAAATTATTAAATACTTTTAAAAAACAGAAATAATTAAACAAAAAGTTATGACTTTTCAAGAAGAGAATACAATGTTAGAGCTTTGGGAAAAAAATCTATGTAGTAAGAAGTACGCTTACCTTCTGAGAGAGATATAAGACCTGGAAATAACATTGAAGATCTATAGTCTGATCTCATTCTTGTGTTGTGGAATGTGAGACCAAGGCAGGTGATGACACCTACCCAAAGACTCAGAGTCCAGGAAAAATTACCCCATTCTGGGAGCAGATAGGTGGCACAGTGGATAAAGCTCTGGTGCTGGAGTCAGGAGGACCTGAGTTCAAATCTGACCTCAGATATATAACACTTACCAGCTGGGTGACCCTGGGCAAGTCACTTAACCCCAATTGCCTAACCAAAAAGAAATATTACCCCATTCTTAAGACTTCATTGCAGATGTTCCCAAACTGATTTGGCCTACCCTTCCTTTAAAAATACTCAGCAACTTTCCCCCACCTAGAAAGCTACTATTTTAAACCTTTAACTTAAATTTAATTATTTATCGTAAATTTATATTTTTTCTATATTGAAATTTTGATGATACAATATTGCATCATGTAACCATATAGTATCATATTGTAAACAAGTCCTTACACACATATATTTATTTCATTTTTTAATAACTTATTTATTTTTAGTTTTCAACATTTACTTCCATAAGCTTTTGAGTTTTAAATTTTCTCCCCATCCTTCCCTGCCTCCTTCTCCAAGGTAGCATGTAATCTGATACAGACTCTACATGTACATTCCTATTAAATGTATTTTCACATTAGTCACATTGAAAAGAAGAATTAGAAACAATAGGAGGAACCACAAGAAAGAAGTAAAAACAAAACAGAAGAAAAAAATAGCAAATATTATGTTTTGATCTGCATTAAAACTCTATAGTTCTTTCTCTGGATGTGGATAGCATGTTCCATCATGAGTCTTTTGGATATATATTAGATCCTTGCATTCCTGAGAAGAGCTAAGTCTATCAAAGTTAGTCATTGTACAAGGTGGCTGTCACAGTGTACAATGTTCTCCTGGTTCTGCTCACTTCACTCAGCATCAGTCTATACAAGTCTTGCCAGGTTTTTCTGAAGTCCCCCTGTTCATCATTTCTTATAGCACAATAGCATTCAATCACATTCATATGCCACAACTTATTCAGCCATTCCCCAACTGATGGGTCTCAATTTCCAATTCTTTACCACCACAGAAAGAGCTGCTGTAAATATTTCTGTATGTGTGGGTCCTTTTTCCATTTTTATAACCTTTTGGGATATAGTCCTCAAAGTGATATTGCTAGGTCAAAGCTATGTATGCACATTTTTATAGCCCTTTGAGCATAGTTCCAAATTGCTCTCCAAAATGGTTGGATCAGTTCAGAACTCCACCAACAATGCATTAGTGTTCCAATTTCCCCACATCTTCTCCAGAATTTATCATTTTCCTGTTCTGTCATGTTAGCCAATCTGATAGGTGTGATGTGGTACCTAGAGTCATTTTGATTTGTATTTCTTTAAGTAATAGTGATTTAGAGTATTTTTTTATGTGACTATAGATAGCTTTAATTTTTTCATCTGAAAACTGCTTGTTCCTATCCTTTGATCATTTCTCAATTGGAGAATGACTCATATTCTTATAAATTTGACTTAATTCTCTATATATTTTAGAAATGAGGCCTTTATCAGACTCACTGGTTGTAAAACTTCTGTAACATTTTTCTGCTTCCCTCCAAATCACACATATATTTCTGCAAACACATGCTGGACTTCCCAACAATGCACAACACTCTTGTCTGCCAACATTTGCGTCTTAAGATCTGTCAGCAGATTTGACCACTTGATCAGTTATAATTTGCTTTTTGTGTGTTTATCTGGAAAGTAATGTAATCACTATGACTTTAACTCTGTTGCACAAGATGAATCATATATGACCACTTTTTTTGTTTTCAAAAATGTCTTATCTGTTCTCCTTTCTTTATGCTCCCACTGTCCTCTTATTTTTATTCAACACCTCCCCAATTTCACTAAAGCCTACTACTGCCCCTTGGATCATTCCAGTACCCCACCCCCAGGAGGTGGTATCACCCACTTTGGGAATCTCTACATGATTGCATAGGTTGTTGCCTACTTAGTCCAATGTAGGACCAAAGTTTTAGTTAGGTCTATCTTATATTAGACCCAGAGTGAGCTTTGTATGTTCTCATGCTACTGTGGAACTCAGAAAATTGAGATTTTTTTTTTTCAGAAAGGAGATGAAAGAGAATTTTCTTCCCCTCTCACACACACCTTTAAGCTTTATGGCAGGACTGCCAACAACACCCTTTACTAATAGCCTTTCAGATCCCACTTAACCATTTAGAGCCAGAGGACCAAAATTTGAGAGCAGAGGTGTTAGACAAATTCCACTTTACTGTCAAGTTGTTTAAGAAGGAAAGGAGACCTCAGATTTGATTTTCCCCCTGTTTTCCTTTCTGTTCTACAACACTAGAGATGATTCAGCTATTACTTTTTATTTTGTCAGAGTCTAGATCCTCATAGATTCATAGGTCTACTTTCCAGATTTCCTTCATCCTCAAATAGTCTCAGTTCCCAGGTTTTTGATTGCCCCTATCTTCCCTCACTGAGGATTTTGAGTAGATCCTCTTTAAGTCCTGGCACTACATCTAGACAGAACAAGAGAATACCTATTTAATGCAATTTCAGACACTCCAAGTCATGGTATACAATGAAAATTGAACTAGACATAGGTTCTATAATCATGATCATGATCATCTCTCTCTCTCTTTCTCTCTCTCTCTTTCTCTCTCTCTATCTTCTCTCTGTTTCTGTCTCTGTCTCTGTCTCTGTCTCTGTCTCTCTCTCTGTCTCTCTCTCTGTCTCTCTCTCTGTCTCTGTCTCTCTCTCTCTCTCTCTCTCTCTCTCTCTCTCTCCCTTTCTCTCTCTTTCTCAACACAAGTGTCTGTGTATCTTTAGAGAAGTTACATAATCATGCTCTACCTCTACCGTGTCTATCTTAGACTAGATAGAATTCAGGATCTTGTCCACCTCCAAATGCTATGTTTCATTTGTCTTCTCCTTCTATTACACACAAAATATTTCCCATTTTTTTTCCTGGACCCTGACATTCTCACTCTCAATTTCTTCCTTGAGTTAAGATATCCGAAGATAACATCCATATGTAAATGTGTTAAGTATAAAGAATGACACAGCAACCAATTATGAGTTGATATAGAAAGAAAAAGAAAATACACCAGAATAGTTTTGAAAGTTAGCTTCTAACTAATGCAAGGTCTACCACACATTAACTTTATAACCTGGGATAAGTCATTCCCCATCTGTGTTTCAGCTTCCTTACCTGAGATATAAAACTTTTAAATACAACAATAACAACCACAACAATAGCACAATATAATTATGTTCCAGTTCTGTGGCCGGTCATTTTGTTGTTTTTGGAGTGGTTTGTCATTTCTTTCTCTGGCTTATTTTACAAATGAAGAAACTGAGGCAAACAGGGTTATCATTTACCCAGGGTCACACAATTAGCAAACATCTAAGGTCAGATTTGAATTCAGGAAGATCCATCTTAGGCCCAGCACTCTAACCACTGAATCACCTAGCTGCTCCCCTAACTTAGTAACAGTAATTAATGATTTCTGTATTAGCAATCAGACAATATGTGCACTTGGGTTATTAATAGAAAATATATGGACTACTAATAATTAATATTAGTTTAGTTACAGAATAGATTTCTTTAGCACATTCAAGTTAATTCTGACATTTCATAGCAACCTCAGAGAAAGAGCAAAAGACTCTAAACCCATTCCATTTCTGTTATTCCTTCCTTTTATAAGGCCACTATCATCTGATTCACCTAGTTTTTTCACTGTTGATGCACCATTGATTTTTATCTCTTCCACTCATGCCTTCTCCTTTACCAAATCTTCTTAACTTTGGCTTTACCACATAGTTTTCATCCATTGCATTGTATATGCTTTTGTAGTCTCTACAGTAATTCAGACCCTCATAAATTATCACCTGAACTATTGTAATTGTTATTATTTTACATTTTTTATAATTAACCAATCCTCCATGAGCTGCCCAATTATAAAATATCTATAATGTCATTTAAAGCCTTCCGCAGTGTGTCTCCCATTTACCTTTACAATCTCATTTCACACTACTCTATTTCATGTGCTTTCCATTCCAGCCAAATTTGAGTGTTAGCTTTTGCTGGTAAGACACATTTTATCTCCCACCTCCATTCTTTTGCATAGATTGTCTACAAAAACTGAAATCCTCCCTTTTCAACTTTTACAGGAACATTTTATTCATCCTAACTATACCCAGCCAATACTATAATCTCCTTGAAATTATTAACTTGGAATATGATTTTACTTACTTCTTTGTGTATAAGGTATAACTATCCTCTACCCACTGTAATGTTAACCTCTTGAAAAAAATGATTTTAAAATTTTTTTTCTTTCTATCCCCAGTGACTGGCCAGGTGTTCTGTCATGCACTTAATACATATCATTAGGAACTTAATAAATATTGGTTGAGTTGAATTAATTGGTGAGTAGCTTTCTAAACTCCATCACTGACTATCCCATTTTCCCTTTTCCTCCTGACCCTGGACAGCTAGGGTGCAGTGGAAACCATTAGCAGAACTTTGGTCCCATATTCTGAATGGTTTATCCCTTTATGAGTGTTTTATATATCTGTTGCCATGACAGAGTTTCAAGTCATTATAAAGTCTCTTCTGGTATGATGATTACTGGAAACGGGTATGGAGGGCAGTGCAATATTGAGGGTGTGAAGAGAGGGTACCAAAGATCAGTCTTGCCAATTTTGCCTACATTTTGGCTCAAACAATAGCAACCAGTAGCTCTCCCAACTTTTAAAAGGAATGATCCCTTTTATTCATGGTAACACATTGCGAACTTTTAGTGTCCTTCATTGACCTTATTGAAACAACTGATATCTGAGGCTGTTCAGGATTATGGCGGATAAATGAGCTTCTATGGGTCATAAGAAGATTATTTATAGAAATCCAGAGGCTAATTGCATTCCAATGTGGCTAGTTAAGTTAGAATTGATGATATCTAGTCTCACACGGTCCTCAGCATCAATGAAGTGGAGCCAAGGTTGGGTAATCAGGATGGTTTTCCTCAATTGGTTTTTATGTCACTGGTCATGAGGATAGAACAGGGAATCTAAATGCAAGACTATTGCTTGCTTTCTAGTTCAACAGTCAGCCTATGGCCTTCTGCCTTGCATATAGTTCTCATAACATGAACATTTGTTGAATGTGTAAAACGATGAAATTCATTGACCCTTGCCAGTCTCTAGTACACAATTTAGTCCATTGGAACATCACTTAAATCCAATTTTCTTTATTGTCATTGTTTCAAGTTTTATTGTTACATTGTGTTTTTATATAGCAAGCACTTATGGATATACCCTTCTTGTCCAAGGACCCCACATGAAGTTTCCCTTTTCTCAAAATGGGGGAACAGGTAGAGGGAGGCAAGTAAAACAAACCATTTATCATGTAAATTGTATCTGACAGCACATTCAACATTCTAAACCATGTCACTCCTCCTCTCTTTAGAAAGCAGGGAGGTGTATTCCCTAATTTCAGTTCTAGAGACAATACTTATCAATCTAAATAGACAACATTCAGAATCATTAAAAAAAATCCTATATGTTTTCATAATTGTGCTATTAATTATGGATTAGAATTTTATTCAAGGGCAAAGTTCCTCTTCAGTCACATTTTAATATTCATATCATTGATAACCTACAGGGTTGGAGGGGGATTGTGATTGGATCAGGGGACAGGTTATCTGCATTCTTGTTTTGAATAAGTTGTTGATTAGCAGTTTGATTCTGGAGGATGAGTACCAAACACCAACTCTGCTGTCTCACTGGAATATAGAGGATACTTTTGTATTATGACAGTAGAATCTCTGTAAGAATAAGGCAGACTGTTGTTCAGTCATTTTCGGTCATATCCAACTCTCTGTGACCCATTTGGGGTTTGACTATTGGGCAAATATATTGAAGTTGTTGGCCATTTCCTTCTCCAGCTCATTTTACAGATGAGGAAACTGAGGCAAGCAAAGTTAAGTGACTTTCCCAGGGTCACACAGCTAGTACAAATTCTTACAAGTAGGGGCCTGACAATGTGTTGCATATCTATTCCCAAAGGATCAGGCAAACAATATAAAGAGTGGATTATTACTGCTTTGTTTAGAGACAATGACATCTTGATAAACAACAACTCAAGACCATGTAGTGAGATCCAGATTGCATTGAGTGAGAATATTTCCATCAATATAATCACAGATCTTTGAAATACCAAAGAACAGCCTTGGAAATCTGTTATTTCTCTGTTGTATTCAATTTGAGTAGAAATAGTAGGAGTAGGAGTGGTAGGAGTAGCAGTAGAGTAGTAGAGGCACTAATTATATGATTTATATAGTGTTTTAAGGTTTGTAGAAAGATTTTAAAATATTATCTAATTTTATCTTTAGAACAACCCAGGGAGCTTAATGCTATGGTTATACCCATTTCATAGATAATAAAGGCAGGTTGAGTGACTTGCCCCAGTTGACAAAGCTAGTATGCATTTGAGATTGTTTTTGAACTTGTGGCTTTCTGAATACAATTACATTGTACTATCTACAGTGCCACCTAACAACCCCCCCAAAAAAAATCATAACACTATAAATTTCAATCTGGAATGGAATGTCGAGACCATCTAGTAATTAAGCTCAACTGTCTTTTTACTGATAAGGAAATGGAAACACAGAGAGCTGACTTGTTCTAGGTCTCATGTAGTAAGGGGCAGAATCAGGATTTGGACTCATGTCATCTGACAGTAAATCAATTACTTTTGCCATGTTATCATGCTTTCGGACTCAGAAAAGACAGGGTAGAAAAACAAAGTGGCCAATATCAAGAAGTTTGATTGGGTGGTCTCCAAGGTCTTATCACAAATATATATATATATATATATACATACATACATATATACATATTTTTTTTTGAAAAGTGAACCTAAATAACTTTACCACATCACTATTTTTTTTTCCTCGCATACAGCTGTACAAGATAATAGCGTTTAAAGAATGATAGTTTAGTATGAATCTATGAGCAGGGAAGGATAATTTTGATGAAAAGAATACTGCCCAGGGTAGACATGAATTAATCAACATGAGGGAAATAGGTGTTAGGATGGAGGAAAAGTGATCCAGATAGGAAAGGTAGGAGAACACATACATTCAACTTGATGCAGTAGTTAGAAGGCAATATGACACAGTGGAAAGAAAACTGACTCCAGGGCTAGAGGAACTGGGTTCAAATCTTTTTTTTTTTAAATTTCTGTCACTTACTAGCACTCTGAATTTAGTCAAGATCCCTAATCTCCTTGGGTTTTAATTTGTGCATATGTAGGATAATGGAGTTGCTGTAGATATTTCACATTCCTTCTAATTTTATTTCTATGATTGAATGAGGAGAATTGGAAAGTAGACTAGATTGGGTCTGACTTATAATAATTACTTAATGAATCTTATAACATTGAATTGTTCATTTTACGTATTTCCCATAAATGATCCCCAAATACCTGACATTTGATGCTAAAGACAGAGAGTATTCTAAGATGTTGTCCAGTTTGCTGACAAGTAGTTCATTGTGACAGAAAGTTATTCAACAATAGTCTACAAATGACTACAAAGGATATATTGTATAAAAGAGTATGTCCTAAACATTTTAGTGGGAAATACAAGTATAGATAAGACCCAGTTTCTGCACTCAGGCACATAAAAATATTAGTATTGCTGAATGTAAGGCTGCAGTGACCATGTATTGTAATATTTAAACAAAAGAAATCTCTATTTCTGACAAGTGGTTACCCTCTTCTGCTTGAAAGAGGAAGAGTTAACCACCTCTCAACTCAGATTATTCCTAGCATCTCTAGCTAGGAAAATTTGGATTTCTTGTTGGGCTATATGCTCATTCTGAATTTGATCCTGGAATTTCTAACTATTGTTCCTGGTTCTACCCTCTAAAACATACAGAAGTGTAATCTCTCCTCTATACAAAAACTTATCTATACTTGAACAGGGCTGCCATATGACCATGAGTCTTCTCTTCTCTGGACTAATGATTCCCATTTCTTTCAAACATATTTGATATGAAATGGGTGAGTCTTTTTATCATCCTGGATGCCTACTCCTGAACACTCTAGATTACCCACAGATGAATAAAGTATTACAGATCACTTTTCCCTGTTAAGGTTCAGAGATTCATTTTGAGCATAGGAAGTCAGCTTTTAAAATTTGTTTTACATCTAGGAGTTATATCACCAAATGCATATTTCTCACCTTGGGGCCAGACACTCACACCCAAATCCTCCATTTGGCTTCTTAAGTCTTCCTCCTCCTTTCAGACTTTTGAATTCCTACCCATTGATTATGACCCAGCAAAAATGCACCCTCTTCTTGGAAGCCTTTCCTCATTAACTGGTTAGTAAAAACCTTATTGCCGAGATTAAATAATGATAGTTTAGTATGAATCTATGAGCAGGGAAGGATAATTTTGGTGGAAAGAATACTGCCGAGGGTAGACATGAATTAATCAGCATGAGGGAAATAGGTGTTAGGATGCAGGAAAAGTGATCCAGATAGGATCTGGATAGGATCTAATCTCTTCTTATGCAAATCAATCAATCATCTTCTCCTGAAGTTAAAAAAATATATATTATAGTTATATTCTGTTAGTATCTCACTATCCTACAAGATTGTACACTTCTACAGGGCAGTTACCATGATTATCTATACTTTTATCTATTCCAGTGGTTACCACAGGACTAACTAAAATGTTTGCTATATTAGAAGATCTCCATAAGTGATCATTGAAAATGATAAAGAAATATCCATCCTTGATAGAATATGATATGAATACGGTTATGCTCTATATCACTGAAAACAATCAGTCTTCTTTCTACATGTTCTAGATCAGAAGTGTTAAGCTTGAGACTTAAGGGCCACTCCTGAATGAGCAAGAACCAGATTAAAATGTAAATAGGAATTGTTTAAGGAATAAATAATAAAACAGATAATATTAATTTGTGGTCTTCTAAGCCCATATGGGACCTGCAAGAATGTATTTCTATTTGAATTTAACACTACTGTTGCAGAGGAATGAGTATATTCCCAAAATTCCTTTTGAAGACTATGAAAAGGAATACATCTATCTATCATCTATCTATAGGTTATAAACAACACGTATATAGAGATCTATGTCTAGAGACTAACAGATATAGATAGATATAAGAGATAGATAGATAAATAGATAGATAAATTGATAAAGTAAAACTACAATAAAGTTTGTGGACAACAAAATGACACCCTATATATCTGTATCTATTACTATCTCCATCTCCATCTCTTCCGTCTCTGTCTTCATCTCTGTGTCTCTGTCTCTGCCTCTGTCTCTCTGTTTCTCTCTCTCTCTCTCTCTCACCCCTCTACCACCCACTGAGAAGGCAAGAAATATAATAACCATGATACATGAAGTCATCCAAGACATATATCCATATTAGCCAAGTTGAAAAAGAAAGCAATAAAAATTAAAAAAAAATGCTTCACTTTGTGCTTAGAATTCATCAGTTTTCTCTCTGGAGGTGGATAGAATTTTTCAACATGAATCTTTTGGAATTTTTGTGGATTACTCTATTGATCAAAGTAGCTATGTCTTTCACAGTTCACAATTATTATAATATTACTGTTACTGTGAACAATATTTTCCTGGTTCTGTTCACTTCACTGTGTACCAGTTCATTTAAGTCTTCCCAGATTTTTCTGAAACCACCTTGTTTATAATTTATTGCATCACAATCATACACCACGAGTTGTTTAGCCATTTTCCAAATGGATGGTTATTCCCTTAACTTCCAATTCTTTGCCATCATAAAATGAGCAGCTGAAAGTTTTGTATGTATGAGATTTTTCTCCTTTTTTTTTTGGTTCCCTTTGAGATAAAGATGTAGTAGTGACATTGCTGGGTAAAGAGAATACAGATTTAAAGACCTTTGGGCAGAGTTACAAATTTTTCTCCAGAATGGTTCATCACTTCAAAACTTCATCAATAATGCATCACTGTACCTATTTCTACCCACCATCATGCATTCTACATCCCTTCCAGCATTTTCCTTTTCAATCATCTTGGCCAATGTGATAGGTGTGAAATGGTACCTCAGAATCATTTTAATTTGCACTACTCTAATGATGAGTGATTGAGACCATTTTTTTTCACACAGCTGTTGATGGTTTTGATTTCATCTTCTGAAAATTACTTGTTCTTATGCATTGCCAATTTATCAATTGGGGGATGACTTTCATTTTTATAAATGTGGCTCTCTTCTATATATTTTTGAGAAACAAGGCCTTATCAGAGAAATTTACTGCCAAAATATTTTCCCAATTTATGACTTTCCTGATAATTTTGGCTATATTGGTTTTCATTGCTCAAAAACTTTTAATTTAAATCAAAATTATCTATTACACTCTTCCCTCCTGTTGTGATTTTCTGTCTCTCATATTGTCATAAAATCTTCCCTTATTCACACATCTTACAGCTATTTTTTCAACCTATGCTCCCTTAATTTACTTAAGATATGCTTTATGTATAAATCATGCATATATTTTGACCTTATCTTGGTATATGGTGTGAGATGTTGGTCTTCCTACTTTATGCCAGAATGAATTCCAATTTTCACAGTACTATTTTTGTCAAATAATTTGTTCTTCTCCTCAAAACCTGGAATTGGGGGTTCATCAAATACTAGATTAATATGGTCGTTTACTTCCATGTATTTTGTATCTAATATATTCCACTGATCAACCATTAATTTTTTTTAGCTAGTATCATATTGTTTTGATGATTACCACTTTGTAATATTGTTTGAAATCTGCTACTGCTAGTCCAACTTCCTTATTTTTTTCATTGATTCCCTTGATATTCTTGATCTTTTGTTCTTCCAGATGAATTTTGTTATTATTTCTTCTAGCTCTATAATTCTTCTGTAGTTTTATCAGCATGACACTGAATAAGTAAATTAATTTTAGTAAAATTGTAATTTTTATTATATTGGCTTAGCCTACTCAAGAACAAATAACATTCGTTCAATTGTTTAACAATACCTTTATATGTGTGAAAAGTGTTTTGTTGTTGTTGTTCATACAGTTCCTGGATGTGTCTTTTGAGATAAAATCCCAAATATTTTAAACTACAGTTGTTTTAAATGTAATTTCTCTTTTTTAAAATCTTTTTTTTGCTGTGTTTTGTTGGTAATACTGAGAAATGCTGATGCTTTTGACTGTATTTATTTTGTATCCTGTATGTAACATTACTAAAGCTGTTAATTTTTTTTTTCATCTAGTTTTTAAGTTAATGCTCTAGGGTTCTCCAAGTATATTTTCATATTATTTTCAAAGATGATAGCCTTGTTTTCTTTTTGCCTAGTCTAATTCCTCCAATTTCTTTTCTTCTTTTATTCTTATAGCTAACATTTCTAGTACCACATTGCATAGGAATGGTGGTAATGGGCATCCTTGCTTCATCCCTGGTTTTACTTGGAAGGATTCTAGTTTATTCTCATTACAGATAAAACTTGCTCTTGGTTTTAGATTGATATTACTCATCATTTGAATAAAAGCTACATTTATTCTTGTTTTCTCTATGGAATTTTGTCAATAAGCTTTTTCTGCATGCATTAATATAATTACATTATTTTTGTCATATTATTATTAGTATGGTCAATTACATTTATAGTTTTCCTAATTTCAGTCAACCCCTCTATTTCTGGTATAAAACCAAACTAGTAATACTGTATGATCTTTTTAATATATTGTGGTAATCTCCTTAGTAGTATTTCATTATAAAACTTTGCTTAGGAAAATTGGCCTATAGTTGGTCTATAGTTTTCTTTTTTTGATTTTTTTTTATGCTCTGTAGTTTATAATTTTAAGTCATTTATTTCATGGGAGGACTTCTTCAACTGTTTTTTCATTTAGTTTATGTAATATTGAAATCAATTGTTCTGTAAATATTGTTTAGAATTCAACTTGTAAATCTGTCTAGTCACAGGAATTATTTTCTTAGGGAATATTTTAAAATATTAGGGACATTTTTTATTACAAATTTTCAATTTTCTTCTTTTCTAAGAGAATTGTTTAAGTATTATATACATTCTTCTGTTAATCTGGGTAATTTATATTTTTAAATAATCATTCATTTCATTTAGATTCTCAACTTTATTGCCAAAATAGCTAATAATAATTGCTGTACTTTCATCATCATTGACTGTGCATTCTCCTTTTCATTTTTATCACTGAATATTTGTTTTTCTTCTAATTTTAAATAAAATTAACGAATATTTATCTAGTTTATTGTTTTTTTTCACAAAACCAGATTAATGTTTTATTGATTAGCTTATGTTTTACCTTATCTTTCAATTTTATTGATATCTCCTTTGATTTTTTAGGATTTATATTTGTGTTTGAGGATTTAAATTGTTCTTCTTTTTCTCTCTTTTTGTTAATGTAATCATTTAAACATATACATTTTCCACAAGTGCTACTTTTTACACAATTTTTGCTATGTTATTTTATTGTTGTTATTATCCTTAATACCATTATTGATTGTTTTTATGATTTATTATTTTATTCACTCATTCTTCAGAATTACATTATTTGTTTTCCAATTATTTAATACATGATTCTATGATTTTTAATGAATGTAATTTTATTATATTATTGTCTCCAAAATGTTAAATTTAACATTTCTGCTTTTCTACATTGTTTGGGAGTTTTTTATGCTTTAATAATGTGTCAAATTTTTTGTGACGTTGTCATACATAAGTGAATAAAAGGTATACTCCTTTCTATTCCCATTTTCTTTTCTCTATGTCTGTCATAGATAACATTTTTAAAATTCTATTTCTTATTTGTTTTGTGGTTAGATTTATTTATTTCTGAGAAGTGTAAATTGAGTTACTCCACAGATACAGTTTTACTAGTTCCACCTGTAACTCACTTATCTTTTCCTTTAATAATTTGGATGCTCTGCCTTTTGGAGCATATATGTTTAGTATTGATATTATTTCATCATTTATGGTAACTTTTACAACATATATTGTATGAAAACACACAATTTGTACACATATATGCATACATACATACATACATACACATGCATGCATATATGCATATAAATAAGTGTATCTATACATTTATGTACATATACCTATGCACACATCTACACTTTTGCTTTTTCTGAAATCAGAACTGCTAACTCTGTCTTTTTACTTCAACTCAAACATAAAACATTCTATTTTTGCTCCTTTTTTAAAAAAAACTCTGTCTATTTTAAATGTGTTGCCTATAAACAACATATTATTGGATTCCTGTTTCTAATCCATTCTCCTGTCTACTTCCATTTCTTCCTCGCCACATAATAAGAAGAAAACTCATTGGAAAAACACTGATGTTGGGAAAAGATTGAAGAAAAAGTAAAAGAGGATGGCAAAGGATATGAGATAAATAGCGTCATGAAAGTAATTAACATGGGGTTGGATGGACTTTGGGAGAAAATGGAGGATACACTATGCCAACATGGTATGGTCCATGGGGTCATAAAGAGTTGGACATGACTGAACAAGTTATCACCACTTTTTTTCTTATACTTTTCTGCTCTTACTTCTCTCTTAGCTAAGAGAAATATCTATACCCAATTAAGTGCATGTGTGGGGGGGTGTCTAGTCTGCATTTTTTCTTTGTGTCTTTGCTTGTAGATATTTTCATGCATTTGAGTTTTTTCAAGCTTCCCTGTTAAAATGTGGAAATCTATGTTCCCTCAATCATCCTGGTCTTCGTTAGGATACTTTTTAACTTATTGTAGGATCTTGGGATTACAGCTATAACAGGCCCTCATGTTTAATTAAATCAATTCCCTCAATTTAAAGTTAAGTAAACTAAAATGTGAGGGAGTACATGATTTACTAAGTTTAAATAGGCAGTAACTAACAGAGAGAGCATCTAGTCTTTGCTGTAATGACTCAAAATCCAATAGTATCCACTTCACTACTCAACTTTTCATAGTTTCATAAATGGAGAACTCAGAACTAAATATTATATTCCAGATATGATTTGATGAAGACAGACTATATTGAAACTAATCACCTACCCTATAACCCTTGCTATGCTACTTAGTGCCCATTTGATGTTAGATGAGTCACCTTACCTCTCTGGACCTCATTTCCTCTATCTGAAAAATGAGGACTTTGGACTAGATCACCTCTAAGAATCATTTCCTCATTAGATCAGTGAATCTGTGACTTCTCTAGTCTCAGATAAAATATTTTCTTAAAAAGAGCAGTTTTGTTTATCACTAACTATGTGTCAGGAAATTTACAAGAGAATGAGGAGTACACAGAGAAGGAGGAGAAGGAGGAGAGGAGAAGAAGAAGAAAGAGAAGAAGATGAAAAAGAAGAAGAAAATGAAAGAAGAAAAAGAAGAAGAGAGATGCATGCAATCTCTAGAGGATAATATTAAGTTCACAAATAAGTAAATGCAAACTATAAAATTAAACATAAATTGGGACATGGGAGTGGGTATGGAGGAATCAATTAAGGCTTTATATAAGAGGTAGTATTTGTGTTGGGTACAACTTTTACATTTTTATGATTATATCCCATATGACCAAAGGCTAATCACTTTGTCTCTCTAAATCTTTTTTTTAATTTCTTTTTACAATACTACTTCAATAATCTCTTCCTATGGGACTATAAATAGTGCTACTCTAGCTTTAAGTAGTAATATAATCTAAGATAGTTTCATTTTATCTGTCATTTTATGATGAGTCTATGGGATATCTGAGTGTTTAACTGTCATCCAGGAGGGTCTATTATATGTCATATCTGAAAATAGAACAGAGAAAAAAGAATAGAATATAAGTTTCTGAGAATATTGAGTTTAATCATTATCTTTTAAAGAAATAATAAAGAAAATCTTAAGAAGATACCTTAATTAATAGTGTGAGAGAAGTGAATGGTGATGCTATAGTTTCAGAATTGATAAGTTGAGTTGCAGTGATGATTAAAGGCAACATTGGATTAACCTAAAGCCCAGAAAATATCACCCCAGGAAAAACCTTAAAACAGCTGAACCAGAAGGAAGATGGGGTGCAGCAGCTAGGAGCACAGGTAGCTTGAGAGATTAACAGGAAAGGCCCTGCTTGCCCTAGGGAAAGTGGAGTAGTACAGAAAAGGAAGAATCCCAGCAAGCTAGGGGAAAGCCCCACCTGAGCATATCAAGGGGAGATCTTGAACCAAAGGTGGTGGAGCAGGCAAACAACAATGCCAGGACCCCTGATGGCCTTAGTAAGGGCAGGGGAAACAGAGGAAACCAGATTAGAAAATCATCACATGCCTCAGTGATCTATGGCAGTCAAGTGACTCAACAAAACTCTAGGAAGTGCTCCAAGGGAGAAAGCCCTGGCAGAGAAACATCTCCTAGCAGTGAAACATCCATCTGAAAGGAGCCAAAGAAAGCAAAAGGAGGGAAAGGAAAGGCCCTGATAAGCAGGCAACCTCCAGGGGCCAGACTAACCAATCCTACCTAGGGTTCCAATGTTGCAGATTCCAGCCCAACACAAGGTAACCTACCAGAACCCTACAACCTTCAACTGCCAGCAGTTGAGGCCCCAGCACACAAAGCCAGTGACCAGGCCCCAGGCTCCCAGCATAAGAATCTTGGGTCAGTGGCCCTTGTTCTCCAGTGGGGGAGCTCAATCTTTTTAAAGGCCAGGAAATAAGCAAACATCATGAGGAAAAATAAACATACCATAGATTCTTATTATGAGCACAGTAAAGATCAAGGCAGAAATTGTGAAGAGGACAACATTGTAAACAAACCCACATGTGGAACCTCAAAAGGGAATATGAACTGTTCTGAAACTCAAAAAGCCTTCTTGAAAGAGCTCAAGAAGGATTTTAAAAGTCAAATAAGAGAGGAAGAAAAAAATGAGAAAAGAAATGAGAGGTATGTAAGAGAGAGTTAATAACTTGGAAAAGGAAGGACAAAAATTAACTGTAGAAAACAAGTGCTTAAAAAAATACAAGTGGACAATTACAGAAAAAAAAAGTGCCCTGAAGAAAATAACTCCTTAAAAAAGCAGAATTGGCTGAATAGAAAAGGACACACAAAAAATCACTGAGGAGAAGAACTCCTTAAAAAAATAAAATGGGCCAAATAGAAAAGGAGGTACAAAATCTAATAGAAGGAAACAATTTGTTAAAAAGTAGAATTGAGAAGGGGTGGAGCAAAGATGGCAGAGTAAAAGCAGTGACTTGCTTGAGCTCTTCCCCAAACCTGTAAAAAAGGTTCTAAACAAATTCTAGCACAGCAGAATCCACAAAAAGACAGAGTGAAACAAATTTCCAGCTCGAGACAACCTGGATGGTTGATTAGAAAGTTCTATCATGTCAGGCTTGGACAGGAACTCAGTTCAACAAGGGCACACAGGCAAAACAGGCCTCAGCAAACCTGGAGCAGGCCTCAGGGGACTGAGTCATGGACAGAAGTGGCAGTTTCCAGGCTTCTCAACCCACAAATGGTAAAGACAATTTAGAAGGTTAATAGGAAAAATCTGTGACTGCACTGAGAGGGAAGACTGGTCCCAGCCCCAGTCCCCGAGTGTAGCCTGGGGTTGGTGGCTGCTTCCAGAGCTTCTGGCCCACAGACTGAGGGGGAATCTAGTGCCTGATAAGAAGGGAATTGCAGAAATCTCTTTGTTGGTGCTGAGGCAGGATTCTCCTGCTATGCCTGTGCTTAGATCTGGGTAACAGTTCTGGTTGGTTATCTTGGGGCAAGGAAGAGTGCTGGCATGGTGGAGCTTGTAGTGGCAGTGAAGAGGGAATCCTCCTCATAGTTCCAAGGTAGAAAAGAGTATTTGTGGTCACTCATACACCAGAGCAAAGGCCAGGAAAGGAGTAAACACCTCACCCTTGATCATACCATCTTGGAAGAACAGAAAACTTAACAGGTCCCTAGCAGTATCTCTGAAAACAGCTGCACAAAGCCCCCAAAACATAGGACAATATATTTTCCACACTGGAAGCAGACCCCTACTTTGACAAAGAGTTTATAACTTAAGTAATTGGCTGAGATCATGAGCAGACATTTGACACTAGTTGTGTGACCCTGGGCAAGTCATTTAATCCTGATAACCTGACCAAAATTAAATAAATAAATAAATGAAATAAAATTGGGAAAATGGAAGCTCATGACTCTATGAGAAAGTGAGAGTCAGTCAAACAGAAGCAAAAGAATGAAAAAATATAGATGAAAACATAAAATACCTCATTGATAAAACAACTGAGCTGGAAAATATGTCTAGGAGAGACAATTTTAAAATTATTGGTCCACCTGAAAATCTCAATGAAAAAAAGAGCCTGGACAGTATCTTTCAAGAAATCATCAAGGAAAATTACCCTGAGATCCTAGAACCAGAAGGTAAAATAGACATAGAAAGAATCCACCAATCACCTCCTGAAAGAGATCCCAAATTTAAAACTCCAAGAAATATATTTGCTGAGTTCCCAAATTACCAGGTCAAAAAGAAAATACTGCAAGCAGCTAGAAAGAAATAATTTCAATATCATGGAACCATAGTCAGGAATATGCAGGATCTTGAAACTTTGACATTAAAAAATCATAAGATGTAGAATATGATATTCCATAAGGCAGAGGAGCTTGGATTACAACCAAGGATCAACCACACAGGAAAAATGAGCATAATCTGTCAGGGGAGGAGATGGACATTCAACAAAATAAGGGACTTCCAAACCTTACTGATAAAAAGACTAGAGCTCAACAGAAAATTTGATCTTCAAATACAAGACTCAAGAGAAACATAAAAAGGTAAACGGGACAAAAAAAAAAAAACAAATATGTTATTAATAAGGGCAAACTGCTTACATCCCTACCAGGGAAGATGACACTTGTAACTCTTGAGAATTGCATTGTTATTGCACCATTTTAAAGGGGTATGTATACATAGAGGGGGTAGTTATAAGTTGACTTTGACGTAATGATAAACAAAATCTAATCAAGTGGTTTAAATGCACCTAAGTAAGTGATTAATCTTATCTAACTAAGACAATGTACTGGGAGAAAAGAAAAGGAGGAGGCAGAGAAAGGTAAATTGCATGAAAGGAAAAGGCACAAAAACCTATTATAGTAGAGAGAAAGAAGGGAGTGAGATGAGCATTGTTTGAACCGTACTCTCATCAGATTAATAAAATTGAAATTAAAAAACTATTGAACCAACAAATAAAACTAAGAGCTGGTTTTATGAAAAAAAATAGATAAACCTTTGGCTAATTTAATTTAAAAAAATAAAGAAGAAAACCAAATTACCAGTATCAAAAATGAAATGGGTAAATTCACCACTGAGAAAGAGAAAATTAAAACAATAATTAGGAATAGTTTTGCCCAACTGTATGCCAATAAATTTGACAATCTTAGTGAAATGGATGAATATTTACAAAAATATAAATTGTGCAGACTAGCAAAAGAGGAATTAAAATACTTAAATAACCCCATCTCAAAAAAAGAAATTGAAAAAGCCCTAGGAAAAAAATCTCCAGGGCCAGATGGATTTACAAGTGAATTCTATCAAACATTTAAAGAACAATTAATTCCAATACCACATAGAGTATTTTGGAAAATAGCCAAAGAAGGAGTGTTATCAAATTCTTTTTACGATACAAATATGGTGCTGATACGTAAACCAGGAAGAGTAAAAAAAAAGAAAGAAAATTATATACCTTTCCCTAATGGATATAGATGCAAATTTTTTAAATAAAATATTAGCAAATAGATGACAGTAACTAATCACAAGAATAATACACTATTTATTTATTCCAGGAATACAGGGCTGGTTCAATATTAGGAAAACTATCAGCATAATGCAGAAAAAGCTTTTCACAGAATACAACATCCATTCTTATTAAAAACACTAGACAGCAGAGGAATAAAATGGAGTCTTCCTTAAAATAATAAGTAGCATCTACCTAAAAACTTCAGCAAGCATCATATGTAATGGGGACAAGCAAGAAGCATTTCCAATAAGATCGGGGGTGAAACAAGGATGTCCATTATCACCACTGTTGTTCAATGTCATACTGGAAACATTAGCTTCAGCAATTAGAGAAGAAAAGAAAAATTCAAAATGTTAGACTAGGCAAAGAAGAAACAAAGCTATCACTCTTTGCAGATGATATGATGATGTACTTAGAGAATCCTGGAGAATCAAGTAAAAAACTACTTGAAATAATAAATAAATTCAGCATACTATTTGCTTTTTTTTCTGTTTTGTTTTCTTTTCTTTTTTTTATTATTCCTCCTGTTGATTCTAATTCTTCCTTACAACAGCACTAATGTGAAAATATGTTTAATAGTAATATATATGTAGAGCCTATATCAGATTGTGAGCCATCTTGGGGTAGAAGGGAGGGAGGGAGGGGGAGAAAAATTTAAAACTCTAAAGCTTATGATTGTTGATAAAGCAAAATAAATTAATTAATAAAAGCAACACTGTAATCATTATTATAATTAATACATTCTTAATAATAATGTCTTCTTTATGATATTTGTTATACTGTTGATGAATACTATTGCTAATAATATTGATTAATGTTAGCATACAATAAAATTTGATATGTGTAAATATTTAAGGAAAATATAAGTCTCTAGCTTATTAAATTATACAAATAATTTATATCATAATACAAACTTAATATGTAATTTTATATGTATATAAACATTTAAATGTATTTTATACATAATTTATAAACTATTGTAGGAGTTTAGAAGTAATTGATCTACTATTGAGAGATGATTCAGTCTTAGTAATGAATATGGAGATTTCACTACTAGCCTCTTAGTGAACATAGGACCAAGAATGTAAGTTAACCTATCATACTCACTTAAATAAAATGAGAAAAATTATACCTGAAGAATTTACGAGGTTATAGTGAAAGTGAAAGAAATAATATATGTACATTTCTAAGTAATTTTCAAACACTTGTTTATGTTTTATTTGCCCTACTATATCTTAAGTTCAGGGACTATATTTTGTGCATCACTTACACAGGACTTTGCACAAAGGAAAATCTAAATGTTAATTAAATTGAAGTAAATGCGTAAAGCCACAAAAAAGATAAACTCTATTCTAGAAATGACAAAATGAAAATGATTATCAAAAGCTGATAACCAAGTTAATTATGGAGATATTAAGAGAGCATAGAAAAAATAGACTCAATTGCTGAATTCAAGTCAGCTGACCCAAAGGAACTATATATTTTGGTCCTGAGAGAACTGAGCCACTATCAATGATTTTAGAAAGATTGCAAAAATTAAAGAAATACTACAAGGTTGGAGAAGGGCAAATATCCCTATATTCAAAAAATGGAAAGGTGAGACAGCCCAAATATTATAGGATGAAATAGATTATAGGTTGATAAATTATAAACTGAAATAGATTCTTGGGAAAATTCTGGAGCTGGTGATTAATTAGTGAATTAGCAAATATATAGAAAGAGAAGTGGTGATTACAAAAAGCCAACAAAGTTTCAACATGGAAAGATGGCAGAATAACTTCATTTCATTTCTAAATAAGATTACAAACTTGTTTATCTCCACTCTAGTCCATCTTCCATTCAGCTGTTAAAGTAATTTTTCTGAAGCACCAGTCTGATAATGTCACACACACACACACACACACATCACCCACCCATAATGAACTCTAGGATCAAAAGCAAAATCCTCTATTTTTAGTTCAAACACCTTTATTACCTAGCCCCCCTCATCCCCTACACACACCTTACCAGCCTTCTTACACCTTTTATCCCCCAATCATTCTTCTATCTATTAACACTGGCCTTCTTGCTACAAAACACTCCATATTTGTATACTTGTCCATCACACCTGGAATACTCTCCCTTCTCATCCCCACCTCCAGGCCTCCTTGAATTCTTTCAGTTATGATCTTAAATCCAATCCTCTACAGGAATTCTTTCCCAATTTAATAAAGCAGGTGATGCAGTTTAGAGTGTTGGTCCTGGATTCAGGAAGCTCTGAGTTCAAATCCAGACCCATTCCTGTTTTTCAGTCATATCCGACTCTTTGTAAATCCATTTGGAGTTTTCCTGGAAAAATATTTCATCCATGGAAACTTAATATCTGAATGACCAAGAGCAAGTCATTTAACTTCTGATTTCATCCATTTCCTTAAGTGTAAAATGGGGATAATAACATTACATGTTGCCCCTACCCCTGCCCTGATTTTGAGCTTCTCGAAGGAAAGATCTGTTTTTTTATTGATCATTTTGTCACCCATATTTAGATAAGTAGATTTGGGAATCATCAGCATAGAGATGATTATTGAATCCATCCTATCTGATGAGATCATGAAGAGAAATAGTATAATTTGAGAAGAGAAGAATTGCCAAGAGAGAGCTTCATGAGACAACTATAATTACTAGGTCTGACTTAGATAAAGATATAAGGAACATTGAGAAGAAAAGTAGGAATAGAACCAGGAAAGAATAGTCTTTTGAAAAACTGGAAAGAATTGAATAGTAAGAAGAGGATAAATAACAATCTCAAAAGCTAAAGATAGGTCAAAAAGAATGAAGATTGAGAACATATCATTGAATTTGGCATTTAAAAGATCATTGTGACTATGGACAGGAAAGATTTGGTTAAATAGTAAGGGAGGTAGCCATGCAAAAAAATAGTGAGTAGAAAGGGCATAGAGATATCTATTGTGGATGGTCCCCTCAAGGATTTTAATAATATTTTATTTTCCCCAAGTACATGTAAACAAAAACCAAATGTCTCTTAACATTCTTTTTTTTAATTGAGTTTCAAATTATCTCCCTCTATCCCTCCCCTCACCCTTCCTTAACACAATAAGCAATCTGATATAGATTATACATAGGCAATCATGTACTACATTTCCATATTAGTCATTTGTAGAAGAAAACTTGAAAGACAGTATGATTTGGTCTGCATTAGAAACTATCATATTTTTCTCTCTAGACAGATTGCATTTTTCATCATAAGTCCTTTGGGATTGTCTTGTATCATGGTGTTGCTGAAAATAGTTGTCATTCACACTAACCCTAACCCAAAATTCATCTTACAATATTGCTCTTACTGTCTACAATGATCACCTGATTCTGCTCATTTCACTCTGTGTCGGTTCACATAAATCTTTCCAGTTTTTTTGTGAAATCAACCTGCTCATCATTTCTTATAGCACAATAATATTTCATTATAATATCTTCTCAAGAAATTTAGATACGAAAGTCAAAAGAGAAATGGGACAATATTTCAGAAGGATTGATGTATTGAGTTTTTTTTACATGTTTGCAGGAAGTAGGAAAAGATGTGGCCCACTTGCATTAGTGATACAAATGCTTAGATTCCTTCAGAGTCTGGCCAATATGGCAGATGTTCTAATAAACCTTGTGTTTGGCTGAAAGAAGACTTAGGTCAAATTCTTTCAGGTAGGACCTGTGTATTGTGATTTTGGGTTCCAAGCACCCCTAAATCCCTAAACCTCAACATTTTGGTGGCCTGTATGGGGAAAACTGCCTAACCCCAAGTTCTTCTCCAGCCAAGACTGGAAGGTATATAAGCCTCCCCTACTTCTTTCTTATCCTGCAGTTGGGGTCACTCTCCAAGCACCTAGGAAGGTTTGGAGGTGCTTTTCAGGCAGACAGTTACAAGGCTGTCTTGCACTCAGTTTCATGTTCTCTGGCTCTCGGTCCACTGGTTTGGTTCAAGGCCATGGATGTGGGTACACCTTCTGCAGCATGGAGGACAAGGACAGATGCTCTATCTAGAAGCATATACCCAATTCTGTCAATTCTCTCAGTGGGAAAACTGCAGGTGTTTTTTGATTCCCTGAGGGTTACTTACTGCCTTCCCTTTACACCCCTTAATCCTCCTTCATGGAGGTTACGGGGAAAAGTTAGAACAGGTAAGAACAGGTAAAAACATCCTGGCAGATTCTAGAGGTTTTGTGACTGATCATTAAGGATTTTTGAAACATCCCAAACTACTTGTCCACTCCTAGATCCCTCCTACAGTCTTACTTTCTATAAGGTTCATCTTTTCTCCATTAGGTGCTCAGATTCTTAAAATCTAGCCACAGCTCAGATTCTTACGATATGGTGCACTTGCATTAGCAATACAAATGCTTAGATTCCTTAAGAGTTTGGTCAATATGGCAGATGTTCTAATAAATCTTTTCTTTGGCTTAAAAAAAAAGAAAAAAAGTCTGTATATCAGGAGATTACAGAATGAGTATAATAAGAGGAGATTATTTTATAGAAAAGATTAAATGAAATGGATTCTGTTCAGAATTTATAAGTGTTGACCCTGACAAAGAGAAGGGCCTCCACATCATATGTGATAGGGGTAGTGAAGGTGATAGTGGTAGAAGACCTTTAAATGATGTCACATAAGGAAAGGAGAAATGGGACCTTTCAGTGAACTGTTTCATTTTTTTTATTTAATAGTATTTATTTTTTTTCAAATTATATGTAAAGGTAATTTTCAACTTTCCTTTTCTGAAAGACTTTGAGTACCAAATTATTCTCCCTCCCTCCCTTCCCCTCTCCACTCCTCAAGATGGAAAACAATCTGATATAGATTATACATGTGAAATCATGCAAACTGTATTTCTACCTTAATTATGTCATGAAAGAAGAAACAAAACAAAAGGAAAATGGAAACAACAACAACAAAAAAAACAACAAAAGTGAAAACAGTATACTTTGATCTGCATTCAGACTCCATCAGATCTTTCTCTGGATGTGAATAGCATCTTCCATTATGAGTCATTTTGAAATATTTTGCCTCTTTTATGTAAAATAATTTACCCCACTTTACCTCTCCCTTTTTCCTTTTCCCAGTACATTCCTTTCTCACCCCTAATTTTATTTTTTGGATATCATCCCTTCATATTCAATCCACTCTGTGCCCTTTACCTATCTATCTATATCTATATCTATCTATTCCTTCAAACTACTCTAATAATGAGAGAAGTCTCATGAGTTACAAAGATCATCTTTCCATGTAGAAATGTAAACAGTTCAACTTTAATAGTCCCTGATGATTTCTCTTTCCTGTTTACTTTTTCATGCTTCTATTGAGTTTTATATTTGAAAATCAGTTTTTCTATTTAACTCTGGCTTCTCAAGAATGCATTGAATTCTTCTATTTCATTGAATGACATTTTTCCCCTTATAGATTATACTCAGTGTTGCTGGGTAAGTGATTTTTGGTTTTAATACTAGTTTCTTTGACCTCTGGAATATCATATTCCAAACCCTTCAATCCCTTAATGTAGAAGCTGCTAAATCTTGCGTTAACCTGATTGTGTTTCCACAATACTTGAATTGTTTCTGCCTGCTTGTAATATTTTCTCCTTGACCTGGGAACTCTGTGATTTGGCTGCAATATTCCTGGGAGTTTTCCTTTTGAAGTCTCTTTCAAGAGTTGATTAGTGGATTCTTTCAATTTCTATTTTACCCACTGGTTATAGAATATCATGGCAGTTTTCCTTGATAATTTCTTTAAAAAGGATGTCTAGAGTCTTTTTTTGATCACGGCTTTCAGGTAGTCCAATGATTTTTAAATTATCCAATGTATTTTAAATTAATTTTTAAATTATCCAATGAATTTTAAATTAAAATGTTAAATTATTTTTAAATTAAATTATTTAAAATAATATTTTAAATTTAAATGATTTCAATTTTTTAAAATTTAAATTTTTAAATTATACCTGCACCTATTTTCTAGGTCAGTTTTTCTGCCCAGTGAGATAGTTCACATTGTCTTTTATTTTTTCCATCATTTTGGTTTTGTTTTATAATTTCTTGATTTATCATAGAGTCATTAGCTTCCATTTGCTCCATTCTAATTTTAAGGGATTGTTTTCTTCAGTGAGTTTTTGTACCTCCTTTTCCATTTGGCCAGTCCTGCTTTTTATGGTATTCTTCTCCTTATTGGCCTTTTGGACCTCTTTTGTCATTTGGTCTAGTCTTTTTTTTAATGTGTTATTTTATTCAGTATTTTTTGTGTCTTCTTAAGCATGCTGATGACTTGTTTTTCATGATTTTCTTGCATTACTCTCATTTCTCTTCCCATTTTTCCCTCCATTTCTCTTACTTGAGTTTCAAAATCCATTTTGAGCTCTTCCATGGCCTCCCGAGACCAATTTATATATTTTGGAGGCTTTGGATGTCAGAGCTGTGACTTTGTTGTTTTATTCTGATAGTATATTTTGATCTTCCTTGTCACCAAAGTATGATTCCATAGTCTGACTTTTTTCTGAATTTTTTTTCCACTGTTTGCACATTTTAACAGTCAGTTACTTGACATTTTAGTTCTTTGTTATGGTAGGTCTCTGCTTCCAGTGTGGAGGGTAAACTCTCTCAAACTTCAGGGGTTTTGTACAGCTATTTTCAGAGATACTTCTAGGGACCAGTAGGTTTTCAATTCTTTTAAAGAGGCATGATCTAAGGAGAAGATTGTTTTCACCTTTTCTAGCATTTCAAAATTCATAAAGTCATAAGTTGGTCCATTCCATCTCCGATATTCATTTATCTAACACTCCTCTCCTGGCCTGTGCTCTGGTCTGTAAGTGACCACAAGCACTCTTTTCTGCCTTCCAGGGTTCCACCTCCCTTGCTTCTGTAAGCTCTGTTATGGCTTTGCTCCTATGTACCCCAGGGCTACCAACAAGGACTGTGACTCAGATCCAAGTATGAGCAAAAAAAATTGAATCCTGCCTCAGTGCCAGCAAAGCAATCCCTGTAATCTCCTTCTGTTCAATTGTTTGGCCCTCTTACCATCTGTGGGCTAAGAGCTCTGGAAGCACGCACTGCCACTACAACCACTGCTGCCCTAAGGTTTTGCTCTGCTCCCCTCTCACCCAGTTCTGACAGACATTTCCCACTGACCTTCTACATTGTCTTTGGTGTTAGTGTGTTGAGAAGTTTGGAAACCTATACAGCTGCCCATGATTCAGTCCCCTGAGACCTGCTCTGGGTTTGCTAAGGAGTGGTCTATGATAATGTGGTCCACACTAAACCATGCTCCTCTCCCAGCCCTGCACAATAGATCTTTCATATCAACCATCCAGGTTGTCTTGGGCTGGAAATTTATTTCACTCTTTCTTTTTGTGGGTTCTCCTGCTCTAGAATTTGTTTAGAGTCATTTTACAGGTATTTAGAGGGGTTTGGGGGAGAGCTTAAGTGATTCCCTGCTTTTACACTGCCATCTTGGCTCCACCTCCTCAAATTTTTAAAAGTAAAATATAAGTAACATTTCTCAGGTTAGAGAGTTGGGGAGGTGGGGAAATGTCAGATTGTATAGTGATACAAAGTTTTGGAAGAGCCACTGTAATGAATGGGATAGTGAATTAATTATGGAGGGTGTAAAAGGTTGGCCTAGCAGTGGCAAGAGCCCAGTTGAGGTTATGTAACAAATTTGAAGTGACTCAGTCTGAATGATTGCATACTTTTTTCCACCTTCATTCAATAACATTGCATTGGTGTGAAGACAGTGAATGGTCATGGTGATCTGAGCCTGAGGATTAAATAGAGCAAGATTAATGAAAATTTAAGGGAGGGAAGGGATAGAAGAGAAGATAAAATTATAGAGTTGAACTAGTTTATTAATGGGTCAAGATGGGGAAAGGAAAAAGTATTGCTAATGCAGGAGTGATAGCTTAGGAAAGAACTAAGGGGTTGAGGGATTGGAGGTCATGATATGGACAGAAAGTTGGGTTTGGAAGGGAGAAAAAAGAGTTGGAAAGCCAATAGACTGCTCAGATAAGGGAATTTAATAATCCATGACATGGAGGTGGTAAATCTATAGGTGATGGCAATATAAGTGTATGGCTACCTTCTGTTTTGGTGAGCCATGCTGGCTGAGTAGGTCACGAAAAATGAGTAAGGTGAGAAAATGAGAATATATGGTGTTTGATGGAATAAATGTTGAAGGTCCCAAGATGAGGTGAGGAAGTAGAAAGGAGAGAAGTGGCAACAGTTAGTTACTCTTCCCTTTCTTGTTTTCAGAATAGTTGTTACTCATTATGTGGTGGTTTCTTTAGTAATCATTCATGACTCCCCCACTCCTAGCCAGTGAGTTTTCACCAGTATTAATTACCAGGTTATAACACTCCAATATATTCAAATAATTAACATGAATTAATTTTTTTAAAGAATTATTTATTCAGAGAGTATAGTAAGAACTATGTTGAAATACATCAAATTCCCAAATAGGGAGGTTATACTTTTGCTTCCTTGTACCTTGTGATATCAAATTTAAAGTGGTTGCCATAAAACAACTTCCCTTATTCCTCCCCAACCCAGCATCAAGTCTCACTTTTGATGGTTGACTAACTAATGAAGGAATTACTACTTTCCTTGTACCACGTGAAATCTTAGCTGCCAGGATAATTCACTGCTGATTTCAGTCAAGTAAGTCATTCTTCAAGTTTGGCTCCTCACCAGACACGTCCATAGCTTCTTCAGGTTTTGGGTAGTGAGAAGATTGTTTTCACCTCTTCTAACATTTCAAAGTTCACAAAGTCACAACTTGGTCCATTCCATTTCTGACATTCATTTATCTAATAACAGGTAAGTATCAACACAACAGAGACAGAGACATTATGTTTTCATGGTCAAAAGGGCACCAGATAGGGGGAATGAGCCCCAGTCCCCTTTCCTACCTAGAGGTCCACAGCACTTTATGTCTTACTTCCCACCAGAAAGGAGTGAAATAATTCATATGTTTAGGCCTTTTTAATGCATATCCAATCTTCATTTACCACACAACTAAAATTTTGAAATTACAAATGTAATAAAAACAAAGAAAAGATTAAAAAAATTGCATAGTAGACAGTTATAGTGCTGAACTCAGATACACTGTTTTAAACCCTATTTTGGATATTTACTATGTGATGAAGGACAGTTCACCTTCTCTGAAGCTTGATTTTCTCATCGATAAAATTGGTATAATGTCTTTAGTACCTTCTTAAATTTTGTTCTCAGTCTCAAATGAGATGATACTAGCAAAGTTATTCAGAAACATCACAACGCTATATCAGTTTACTATAAGTACTACTACTACTACCACCACCCACAATAGCACCTCTACCACCACTACTATCACTCCCATCACCACCAGCACAAAAAGTACTACTACTACTACTATTACTACTACTACTACTACTACTACTACTACTACTACTACTACTACTAATAATAATAATAATAATAATACTACCACTATCACCACAAGCCTTACCAGGGAACTTCCATTTCTACTTAAAATTGAGTTTAAGCTATTTACAACTAATTTATTTACCAAACTATTTAATCTCTATGCCTAATTTATTTAACAAATAATTAATCATATACTTTAATTGAAAGGGTATAAGAGACTGTACTAATTGACCATAAATGTCACAGCCTATAATTAGAAAATCTGGCATACAATTCCATCTCCAGAACTATTGAGATGCATGATACTAGGAAAGTCATCTCCCCATACTTTTCTATTTCCTTTCCAATGAGATGTTACTGTGTGTACATCAATAGCTTACTTGGAGGAAACCCCTTTTCTAAGTGTATATCATGATATAAAGAAGGAATTATGATGATGAAGTAATGCCTATGAGTTTCATATGGATGTATAAGATCATAGTTGGGACATCTAGTTGATGTAGTTAATAGAGCACTAAGGTTAGACTCAGGAAGACCTGTAGTCAAGTCTTACCTCACAGAGTTATTAGCTTTGTGATTCCTGAAAAAAAAATCACCTAAAAATGAGAGAATCAGATTCAGTGGTCTCTAATAGGTGGCTCAGTGGATAGAGTGCTGGGCCTGGAGTAAGGAAGACTCATCTTCCTGGGTTCAAATCTGACCTCAGACACTTACTAGCTGTGAGGCCATGGGCAAGTTATTTAACCCCATTTGCTTCAATTTCCTCATCTGTAAAATGAACTAGATATGGAAATGGTAAATCACTCTATATCTTTGCCATGAGGACCCCCAATAGGGTCATGAAGAGTCAAATAAGACAGAAAATTGACTCAACAACAATATCTCTTTTAGTACTAAATTAATTATACTATAATCCTATGTTTTGAGAGGGGGTGGATAATAGATTGGGACAAAGAAGGAATCATGTCATGATTAGAATTTATCTTTGCTTTTTTTTCTCATACTTTCTTCAAAGCAGCTGTTTCATCCTAAAAGTATTAACATTCAATACCCTGCTTTCATCAACTAATGGCAGAACAGGAAAACCAAACCCCTGTTTGCTGCACTTCTGAGTTGCTTTTCTTGGACTTGGTGTTCACAGGGTGATTATATTCATGATAACCCAATTTCCCCATTGTGTTTAAATCACATTTGTCTGCCATTAAAATTTGCTCTTTCTCCCATGGGTCCTCCCCTATCCTAAGGAACCCAATTCTGATGCCTGGATTTGCATGATAATGTGTCTTTCTAACAATGTATTTTTATTGCACAAAATAACCACAATGCTAAATGGCAATTTACTCTTTGCCAGAAGAAGTTATCGCATGTGTAATGTATTCATGAATTCCCAGGCATCTCTGGAATGCCACAGGGGCCTCTTCTTCAGCTATCCCCTCCTTTTAACTGTAAGTACTGAATCAATTTTCAACAGGTTTAGGAAGATAGTTTTCTCTGTTATAACTCCTATCTCTTCATGATTTATCTGGACATTTTCACAATCCAAACAATGTGTTTTGCCTATATACATATCCTTAGCATTCTTTGGATGGGGAGCTATAAGATAACTGAAATCTTCATACGTTGTTTTTCCTCACAAAGTCAAGTTAGAGTTACTCTGTTTTCTGATTGAGGAAGGTCCATCCCTGAAATGTATTTCAATGACACAATGAGAAAGTAGTCTTTACTGATCATTTCCTCAAACTGACAAATGTTAACAATAATTTTCGAAAATGTTCAAAGCAATATTCTGTAGATTTTTGTCTTTCAATTCAAATAAAACCTATTAATCACCTCTAGTATGCACTAGTCTGCACTGATTTGAGAGACATTCAGAAATAATCAATGTTCAAATTAAGTATCAAATATATGCAAGAATATAGCAGTGATGCTTGAACAATATTTGAAAGTAAGCCTGCTTGGGATAAAATACAAAACATTGAAAATAAAATAAATGCCTTCAGGTACAAAACAGACATTCTCCAAAGTAGAAAAAGTGATGTGCTTGAATATTTCATATGAAGTAGTCTGATAAAAAGTCAATGATGCCTTCCAGGCAGAGACTGCCTTTAGGTCTTGGTCCCTAAGCACTTATTTGCATATGATTCCCAAAAGTGTTTGATAGGTGAAATAACTAAACTGAAAACAATAACAATAACAATAGGCAAGGTGGACTAGCTTTTGGAAGGGAGGAACTTCTGAGAAAAAAAATGGTTGGAGAGGAAATCTTTTCCCTATCTCTTGCTTGCAAGTGAAAAACAATCTAAGAGCTGGGGCTGATCCTAAACAAGAGTCATATCACAAGTTTAGAGGAAAAACAAACAAACATAAAACCCAAAACAACAACAACAAAACAATAAAACAACTTTGGGACACACCAACTAAAGACAGTACTGTACAACCCAGCACAACCAATGCCTGAAGAAAGATAAATTATTTAACTTTACTTTCTTCTCTGTATTGCTGCAGGCCTGCTGTGTTTCAGGTATAAAAGCATCAACTTACTGAACTCTGGTTTTCTTCAGCTAATGCAAAGCAGAAGGAAATACAAAGGAAAAACAGTTACCTCCATTTGAAAAGTGATATGCCACAGCCTGAGTTGATTAAAAAAAAAGTATGTGATAATCATACTCTATATTGAATGGATGATGAGATATATGTGTAATTTATTAAATTATTTTATTCATTTCATTAAATATTCCCCAGTTATTTATTAAAAAATAGCAATTTTTTTTTGAAACTTTTGAGTTTCAAATTCTCTCTCTCCCTCCCTCCCACCACTCTCAGCTCCTTGAGAAAGGGAGCACTTTGCTTTTGATTGTATATGTGAAATCATGCAAAACATATTAGACATGTTGCAAAAGAAAATGTAGAAAAATAAAATGATAAAAATAAAGTTAAAAAAAAGTATGTTTCAATCTACATTCAGAGTTTATTAGTTCTCTCTCTGTAAATGGATGGTATTTTTCATCATGAGTCCTATGAATTTGTCTTGGATTATTGTCTTGATCTGAGTAGCCAAGTCTTTCATAGCTCATCATTCATCATTGTTGTTACTGTGTATAATGTTCTCCTGGTTCTGCTGATTTCACTTTTTGTGAGTTCATATAAGTCTTTCCAGATTTTTTTTTTCTGAAACCATCCTGCTCATCATTTAGCATAATAATATGCCATCACAATTATATACCACAACTTGTTCAGCCATTACCCAATTGATGGCATCCCCTCAATTTTCAATTTTTTGCCACTACAAAATGAGGTACTATAAGTGTTTGTGGACATAGGTCTGTAATCAAGATAAATATTGTTATTCCTTTTTAGATAATAATTCCTAGGATCCATGGCCAAAATAATTTCTAGTTCTCAAGATCATACATCTCCTGGCTTGTAAACAGTTTCTATTATGATTGTATGGTGAGATATAGGGATAAGTTAATGTGAACCTGTGAGTTTATTGTTGGCAAATTGCCTTTTTTCTGTACTTCTCTATAAATCAAGAGAGCCCTGGTCAGTAAGTGGGGAAAGTAATACACAAATGCATTGATCAGCCCCCATCAGGGATTAGGTGGGATTTGTGGGATTTGGAGAATGCATAGGAAATGCATTTGTTTCTGCCTCAACCAGCTCCCATTGAGGCTTGAGGGGATTTAGGGAAGTGCACAAGCTGGAATGCTGTGCCTGTAGTGATTGGCCCCTATGGAGATGTAAGGGTTTTGCCACCCACCCCTTCTCACCTGCCCCTACAAGAAGGAAGATTAGGGCATCCTGTAAGAGTTGGTATTCCCATTATCAGGAGCCTATTGAGAAAGAGAAGAGTAAGAATAAATTATTATTTATATCCTCTGAAACTTCTTCTTGTCGTTCTGGTTGCCCAGATCAAGAGTGAACATGCTAGAGGTTGGAGCCCAAAAAACTTCCAGTGGTGGTTCCTGCCTAATAATTTGCAGTCAGTGGTTCCTGTGCTACAATGTGTTTTTCACTTTTCTG
The DNA here is from genome assembly GCF_900497805.2 of Vombatus ursinus. Classification (NCBI taxonomy): domain Eukaryota; kingdom Metazoa; phylum Chordata; class Mammalia; order Diprotodontia; family Vombatidae; genus Vombatus; species Vombatus ursinus. The sequence continues at coordinate 4,368,053 of NW_020954844.1, forward strand.
TGATTTCTTTGGGATACATATAGTGGTATTTATTGATCATAGGGTATGTACAATTTTATAGTATTTTGGACATAGTTCAAAATTGCTCTCCAGAATAGTTGGAACAGTTCACAACTCTACCACCAGTGCATTAGTGTCCCAGTTTTTCCATATTCCTTCCAGTATTTGTTATTTTCCTTTTCTGTCATGTTATCCAATGTAACAGATATAAGTCAATAGCTGATAATTGTTTTAATTTGCATTTACCTAATCAGTAGTGATTTAGCACATTTTTATGGAACTATTAATAGCTGGGATTTCTTCTTCTGAAAACTGCCTGTTAATATCCTTTCACCATTTATCATCTGGGCAATGGCTCTGATTTTATATGTGTGTGTACATATATATATGTATGTATGTATATATATAAATTTGACTCAGTTCCCTATATATTTGAGAAATTAGACCTTTATCAGAGAAATTTGTTGCAAAAAATAAAGCTTCACTAGTTTTCTGTTTTCCTTCTAATTTTGGCTGAATTAATTTTGGTTGCGCAAAAGTTCTTTAATTCCATATAATTAAAATTATTTATTTTACTCCCAGTAATCTCTTCTATCTCTTTTTTAGTCATAAACTTTTCCCTTATCCATATATCCAACAGGTACATTTTTCCATGCTCCTCTAATTTCCTTATGATATCACATTTTATGTCTAAATCATGTACCCATTTTGAGCTTAATCTTTTTATGTAGTGTGAAATGTTGATCTATGACCAGTTTCTGCCAAATGTTTTCCAGTTTTCCCAGGAGTTTTTGTCAAATGGTGAGTTCTTATCCCCAAAGCTTGGATCTTTGGATTTATCAAATACTACATTGCTATGGTTATTTACTGCTATATATTACATACCTAATCTATTCCATTGATTCACTACTCTATTTCCTAGCCAGTACTAGATTGTTTTGATGTTTACTGCTTCATAATACAGTTTGACATCCATAACTGCGAGGCTACCTTTGCGGACATTAAAATTATGCTATATTATTTAATAATTGATTCTATTCTATAATCAATCCTGTTCTCCATTTCATCAAGCCCCGTTTCTCAGTTAAGTTCAAGAATGAGATCTCTCTTTCTCAGAATTGATTTTAAGGCTTGGCTGAAAGGAATGTTATTAGTCCCTGGGACAGTTATTTCTTGTCTGTAAACACTGACCAGCTTAATATGGTCCATTCCAGAAAAAGACAAATCCTTGCCTGCCCTTGTGCAGTTAGGAATGGTACGATCTCACTAAGAGGGAGACTAACTAGGTAGTTTTGATTGTGGTGGTTCTGATTTTCCAGTAGATTGGAAGAGGCTGATGAGTCCCATAAAGCAATTAACATTCCTCAATTGTCATAGAAAGGTATGATCAGCCTCACCTGAATTCCACCCCACTTTCCTCAGCTGTAGCCAATTGCAAAGTTCCCTAATGAACCAGGTCATCTTTTTTCCTGTCTACCAATCAAGACTGTTTCTCCCTTCTCATATGAGTTGCTGGCTTTACTGAGGGGCCCCATCTGGCCTGCTTTGTTAACAGTTAACTTTTAACTTTTTTAACTTTGTTAACAGTTACTGTTAATAAACCTATTGTGTTCAGAGCAAAATATCTCCTACTATACCTATATACAATACATAAAATACTCTTTACTGAATTTTACTCACAACACTTTAATATTTTTCATTGATTCCCTTGATGTTTTGGACCATTTGTTCTTCCAAATGAATTTTGTTTATTATTTCTACTAGGTCTATAAAACAATTTGTTGGTAGTCTAATTGGTAAGGCATTGAATAAGTAAATTATCTTAGTTGAACTGTCATTTTTATTATATTGGTTCAGCCTACCCGTGAGCAATTAATATTTCTCCAGGCATTTAGGCATGTTTTTATTTGTGTGAAGTGTTTTGTAATATTAGTATTATTGCTACTAACACACCTGGGTATGATTGGGAAAGTAGAATATCAAGTATTTTATATTGTCTACAGTTATTTTAAATTAAATTTATTTTATATCTTACTGCTAGGTTTTGTTAGTGGTAGTATGTAGAAATGATGATGATGTACGTGTGTTATTTTGTATCCCGCAATTTTGCCCAAGTTATTGCTAGTATTTTAGTTGATTCTCTAGGGCTCTCTAAATATACCATAATATCATCTGTAAAGATTGATAGTTTGGTTTCCTCATTGTCTATTTTTATTCCTTAATTTATTTTTCTTGTCTTATTGCCATAGAAAGAATTTCTACTACAATATTGAACAGTAGATGACAATGGACATCCTTATTTCATTCCTGATTTCATTGGATAGGCTTTGAGTTTATTACAGTTAATGCTTGCTCTTGGTTTTAGATATGTGCTACTTTTCATTTTCATTTTAATCCATTGATTCCTACATTTTCTAGTATTCTTTTAATATAATGGATGTTGTATTTTTAAAATCCTTTTTTTCATTTACTGATGTGAACATATGACTTATTGTTATTGAAGGTCAATTATGCTGATAGTTTCTCTTATATTGAACCAGTTTTGCATTCCTGGTGTAAATCCTACCTGATCATAATATATATACATACATATATATATGTATATGCAGATATGTTTGTGTGTGTGTGTGTGTGTATATATATATATATTATGCATACATACATATATACACATACATCTCAGGTGAAAAATAATACTGGTGATGGTATGATATTCATTAAGAAATTGGGTCTACTGGGGCACCTAGGTGGCACAGTGAATTGAGCACCTGCACTGGAGTCAGGAGGAACTGATTTCAAATCTGACCTCAAACACATAATGCTTACTAGCTGTGTGACCCTGAGCAAGTCACTTAACCCCATTGCCTAGCCCCCCAAAAAAAGAAAGAAAGAAAGTTGGTCTACAATTCCACTTGCAGGAGCCAAGATGTTGGAGTAAGAAGTAAGTTGCTCTCGCCATCCGTTATTAACCTCTGAAAGCCCAGAAAATATTGCTCCAGGAAATACCATGGAACAGCTGAACCAGCAGAAAGATGGGATGCAGCAGTCAGTAGCTCAGGTAGCTTGAGGGATTAATGGGAAAGGCCCCTCTTGCCTGGCAAAGGGGAGCAATACAGAACAGGAGGCTTCCCAGCAAGGTGGGAAAGCCCCAAATCAGCATACCAGTGGGAGATCCTGAGCCATAAGTGGTAGAGCAGGCAAACACCAACACCAGGACCCCTGAATGCCTCTGTAAGGGCAGGGGAACCAATGGAAACCAGCTTAAAAAATGACCACATGCCTCTGAATTCTTCAGCAACCAAGTCTCCCAGTGCCTCAGCAAAATTCTGGGAAGTGCTCCAAGGTTCCCCCCAGGTGGAGAGACATCTCACAGCAGTGAAACATCCATCTGAAAGGAGCCAAAGAAAGAAAGGAAAAGGAAGGAAAGGCCTGAGTGAGCAAGCAACCTCCAGGAGCCATACTGTGTTGCTGATTCCAGCCCAACTCCAGGTAACCTGCCAGAACCCTACACCCTCCAATTGTCAGCACTGGATGATCCCAGCACACAAAGCCAGTGACCAGGCCCTGGGCTCCCAACACAAGAAGCTTGGGTCAGTGCCCCCTGTTCCCCAGCAGGAGACCTCAATCTTTTTAAAGGCCAGGAAATAAGCAAACACTATAAGTAAAAAGAAACATACTATAGATCCTTACTATAGGAATAGTAAAAATCAAGGCAAAAATTCTGAAAAGGACAAGATTGTCAACAAATCCACATCTTGAACCTCACAAGGGAATATGAACTGATCTGGAGCCCAAAAAACCTTCTTGGAAGAGCTCAAGAAGGATTTTAAAAGTCAAATAAGAGAGGTGGAAGAAAAATCGGAAAAAGAAGTGAGAGGTATGCAAGAGAGAGTCAATAGCTTGGAAAAGGAAGGACAAAAATTAACTGTAGAAAACAAGTCCTTAAAAAAATACAGTGGGCCAACTGGGGAGCAGGAAAGCACACAGAAGAAAACATAAAAACAAATTTGGTCAAATGGAGAAGGAGGTACAAAATCTAATAGAAGAAAACAATTTGTTAAAAATTAGAATTGGGCAAGTGGAAGCTAATGACTCTGTGACAGAGCAAAAATCATTCAAACAGAAACAAAAGAATGAAAAAATAGATGAGAACATAAAACACCTCTTTGGCAAAATAAATGACCTGGAAAATAGATCCAGGAGAGAGAATTTAAAAACTATTGGTCTACCTGAAAACCATGATGAAAAAAGAGCCTGGACTCCATCTTTCAGGAAATCATCAAGGAAAACTGCTCTGAGGTCCTAGAACCAGAGGGTAAAATAGCCATAGAAAGAATCCACCAATCATCTCCTGAAAGAGATCCCAAATTGAAAACGCCAAGGAATATAGTAGACAAATTTCAAAATTACCAGGTCAAAGAGAAAATACTGCAAGCAGCCAGAAAGAAAAAAAAAATATCATGGAAGCCCAGTCAATATTACGCAGGATCTCACAGCTAAAGAAAAAAAATATCATGGAACCCCATGTATTATGGAGGATCTCACAGCTTCTACATTAAAGACCATAAGGCATGGATATATGATATTCTGTAAGGCAAAGGAGTTTGGATTACAACCAAGGATCAACCACCCAGTGAAAATGAGCATAATCTTTCAGGGGAGGAGATGGACATCCAATGAAATAAGGGACTTCCAAATATTCCTGGTAAGAAGACCAAAACTCAACAGAAAATTTGATCTGCAAATACAAGACTCAATGGAAACATAAAAAGGTAAATGGGACAGAAAAACAAACAAACAAACAAATAAAACAACATGTTATTAATAAGGGCAAATTGTTTACATCCTTACAAGGGAAGATGACACTTGTAACTCTTGAGAACTGTATTGTTATTACACCATTTTAAAGGGGTATTCATAGAGGGGGTAGGTATAAGTTGACTTTGATGTAATGATAAACAAAATCTAATCAAGTAGGTTAAATGGATCTAAGTAAGTGATTAATCTGATCTAACTAAGGGAATGTACTGGGAGAAAAGGAAAGGAGGAGGCAGACAAGGGTAAATTATGCTACCAGAAAAGCCACAAAACCCCATTACAGTAGAGGCAAAGAAGGGAGGGAGATGAGCATTGTTTGAACCTTACTCTCATCAGATTTGACTCAAGGAGGGAATAACATAATCAGTTAAGTATAGAAATCTAACTTGCCCTATACGCAATAGGAGGGAAAGGGGGAAAGAAAAGGGAGGGGGGGATAGCAGGGAGGTGGGACTGAGAGAGGCAGTGCTCAAAAGCAAAACACTAGTGAGGAGGGAAAGTGAGAAAGGAGAAAGAAAAGCATAAACATGGGGAAATAGAATGGAAAGAAAGACACAGATAGTAATCACAACTATGAATGTGAATGAGATGAACTCTCCCATAAAATGGAAGTGCATAGCAGAATGGATTAAAAACCATAATCCTGGCTGAGATTCCTAAAATCTGCCACTACTCAGATTCTTATAATCTAGTCACTGCTTACCCATGTTCAGACTCCTTAAGAGTCTGCCCAATATGACAATGTTCTAATAAACCTTGTCTTTGACTGAAAGAAGGCTTGAGTGGAATTCTTTCAGGCAGGACCTGCATGTTGTGATTTTGGGGTCCCAGAACCCCTGAACCCCTAAACCACATCATTTTGGTAGCTCATACAGGGAAACTGCCTAACCCCAAGTTCTTCTCCAAGCCAAGACTGGAAGGTATGTAAGCCTCACCCCCTACCCTCCTTTCTTGCTTTGCAGTTGGGGTTGCTTTCCAAGCACCAAGGCTTGGAGGTGCTTTTCTGGCAGTTATGAGGCTGCCTCTCAATCGGCCTGACACTCTCAGGTTCTTGGTCCACGGGGTTGGTTCAAGGCCATGGACCTGAGTACACCTTCTGCAGTGCAGAGGACAAGGACGGATGCCCTATCCAGAAGTGTACACTCTGTTAATTCCCTCCACGCTAGGGAATTGGGGAAAATTGCAGTTGCTTTTTGGTTCCCTGAGGCTTACTTACTCCCTTCCCTCTGCACCTCTGGATCCTCCTTCATGGAGGTTACAGGGAAAGTTAGAACAGCTAAAAATATCTTGGCAGTTTCTGGAGGTTTTGTGATTTATCATTAAGGAAATTTGAAACTCCTTCTTACAACCCTGGTCACTCCTTTCTCCCACTCCCTTCCCTTGAGTCAAGAAGATATCTGTTAACCCCTCTCATAGGAGAAGAGAGTTTCACCCTTTACCCCTCACCTTTGATTTTGCCTTCCCCCACCTCAGAAAGGAAGGAGGGGGAGGGGCAGCAGCTACAACATGGGCCCCACTGGCAGTGGTCTTGGGTCCTGGAGCAGCCTTTGCCTGGAAGCATCACCCAGGTTCAACACATCCTGCTCAAGGTAATGAAGCTAGCCTCCAAACTTAGGTAAGCACACTCTTTTAAATTTGTAGTTTTAACTGTTAATGATGAGATGTTGATTCTCTGTGTAAAGTAATTTGGAAGTACATTTAACAACACTTAAGTCACCTGATTGGTAATGGGTTTGTTTCAAGTTTCAAATTGGTGAACTTTCTGTATCAGTTAAGTCAAGCAACTTTTCATAATTTGGTTACTGATAAAATAATTTAACTTATTGTTTGTTATTGTTTTAATGTGTAAACTTGCCAAAAAGCCTGTCTGTGTTTTGTCTTCCTAAAAATTTGTGATCATATAGAAATCACCAAGGATTGACTTTTTATAACAGGGCAAATTTAAATTTGAGATGTAAATCCTGGAAAAGTTTTTCATAAGCTGTGATTAGTAAAACTTGCTGTTTGATGTAAAAGCTCATAGGATTTTATTTTGAGTTGTTTGATGGATCATAATCCATCCATAATAAATAATCCACTATCTGAGAGAAATGCCACAAGCTACTCAAAGAAGGTGATACTGGTGGGAAGTTAGCATTGGGAAAAGCTGAGAGGACAATTTTAGCCTCAGTCTAAGATGGGATCCTCCTGTCTCAGTTTCCCCATTATGTTCCTTTGAAAAGGAATGTTACCAACCTAGCTATTCTTGAGTCTGGTTATGAGGTGAATTTGATACTGCATGGTTGGAAAACTGAATTATCTGAACCTAAACAGAGCAAAGGATGTTTTATGCTGTCATATCTGGACCCTGCAGTGTTTTTTGTCAGATTTGTGTCTTCCAGACTACAGACTATTCTCCTACAGTTGGTAACAGTGAGTACCAACCAATGTCCCCCCAACATTCCCTGGATGCAGCCTGCGCTTAGCTTAGTCTCCAGAAAGGAAAAACCCTGGACTTTCCTACATGGCCAAGTCTCTGGCGTTCACCTGAGGCTATAATCCCATCAACTGGCCTTTCATCTTGGACCTCCCTATGGTCACAGGCCATTTCTCCATTCTCCCTTGGCCATTTGGTCCAAATCCCTGGAATTCTATTACCTCATGGACTACTTGGCCACTTCTAGATCCCTCCCATAGTCTTTCTATATATAAGGTCCATGTTGGCTCCATTAAGTTGCTGAGATTTCTAAAATCTAGCCACTGTTTAGATTGTCTTTGGTTGAAAGAAGGCTTGGGTTGAATTCTTTCAGACAGGACCTGCATTTTGTGATTTTGGGGTCCCAGGACCCCTGAACCCCTAAACTGCATCAATATTGTCACTTTTTTATTATATTGGCATGACCCAACCTTCAGCACTGAATATAACTCTAGTCATTTAACTTTTTCTCTATTTGTTTAAAGAAAATTTTGTAAACAAATCTACATAGGTATCAAGTGTGTTTTGATACATTGACTCCCAAATATTGTAAGCATTTTTTAATCATTTGATTGTGATGCACATTTCTATTATTATTTCCTGGATTTTGTTATTATTATTATTATTATATTATTATTATTATTATTATATAAAAATGCTATTGACTTTTGTGGGTTTGTTTCATAGCCTGTAACTTTGCTACAGCTATTATCTCAAGTTATAAATAAATAAGAACAGTTTTGTTTTCTCTTTGTCAATGTTAAGGTGTTTAGTTTCTTTCTTTTATCTTATTGCTATTACTAGCATTTCTAGAACTATATCACATAATAGCAGGGGAAATGGGCATCCTTGCTTTACTCCTGTATTCATTGGGAAAACTTTTAGTATACTGCCATTACATAAAATGCTTGATTTTTTTTTTGGATAAGTCCTTTTATCTTCAATTCAATTTAATAAATATTTATGAAACACTTAAAAAATAATACTACAATATGTTTTTTTAAATACATTTTTAATTGTTTTTATTTTTAACATGGGTTTATAAAGCTTTGGGCTACAAATTTTCTCCCTTCCTCCCTCCCCACCCTCCCTCATTGAAAAGGCAAGCATCTCAGTACAGGTTATAGATGTGTAGTCATGCAAAACACTTCCATAGTAGTCCTGTTGTGAAAAACTAAGTATATTTCCCTTCATTCTATCCTGCTCCCCATTTATTCTACTCTCTCTTTTGACTCTGTCCCTCTTCAGAAGTGTTTGCTTCTGATTATCCCCTCCCCCAATTTGCCCTCCTCTCTACCAACCCCCTGTTCTCTTGTCCCCTTTCCCCCTTATTTTCCTATAGGGTAAGATAGATTTCCGTACCCCATTGTGTATGTTATTCCCTCCTTAAGTCAAATCTGATGAGAATAAGATTCACTCATTCCCTCTCACCTTCACCTGTTTCTTCTTCACTGTAAAAGCTTTTCCTTGTCTGTTTCCTGTGAGATAATTTACCCCATTCTACCTCTCCCTTTCTCCTTCTCCCAGTATAATCCTCTCTCATCCCTTAATTTTATTTTCCAGATATCACTACTTCATCTTCAACTCACCCTGTGCCCTCTATCTATCTATACATACATAAAATTTTTTTCCCTCCCACTACCCTAATACTGACAAAGGACTCATGAGTTACAAATATCATCTTTCCATGCAGGAATGTAAACAGTTCAACCTCAATAAGTCTCTTATGATTTCTCTTTCCTGTTTACCTCTTCCATGTTTCACTTGAGTCTTGTATTTGAAGGTCAGATTTTCTATTCAGCTCTGGTCTTTTCCGCAGGAATGCTTGAAAGTCTCCTCTTTCATTGAATGGTCATTTTTTTTACCCTGAAGGATTATACTCAGTTTTGCTGGGTAGGTGATTCTAGGTTGTAGTCCTAACTCCTTTGCCCTCCAAAATATTCTCCATGCCCTGCAGACCCTTAATGTAGAGGCTGCTAAATCTTGTGTTATTCTGATTGTGTTTCCACAATACTTGAATTGTTTCCTTCTGGCTGCTTGTAATAACTTCTCCTTGATCTGGGAATTCTGGAATTTGGCTGCAACATTCCTATGAGTTTTCCTTTGGGGATTTCTTTCAGAAGGTGATTGGTGGAATCTTTTAATTTCTATTTTGTCCTCTGGTTCTAAAGTATCAGGGCAGTTTTCCTTGATAATTTCTTGAAAGATGATGTCTAGGCTCTATTTTTGATCATGGCTTTCAGGTAGTCCCATAATTTTTGAGTTCTCTCTCCTAGATCTATTTTCCAGGTCAGTTGTCTTTCCAATGAGATATTTCACATTGTCTTCTAATTTTTCATTCCTTTGGATTAGTGTTACAGTGCCTTGATTTCTCAAATTGTCCCTTTCTTCCAATTTCTCTATTCTAATTTTTAAGGAAGTATTTTCTTCAGTAAGCTTTTGGACTTGCTTTTCCATTTGGTCAATTTTGCTTTGTAGGGCATTCTTCTCCTTATTGGCTTTTTGGACTTCTTTTGCCATTTGGGTTAGGCTTTTTTTAAGGTATTATTTTCTTCAGTATTTTTTTGGGTCTTCTTTAGCACCACTCTCAGTTTTTTTCTCTACTTCTCTTACTTGCTTCTCACAATCCTTTTTGAGCTCTTCCATGACCTAGGACCAATTCATATTTTTCTTGGAGGCTTTGAATGTAGGAGCTTTGGCTTCATTGTCTTCTTCTGGTTGTATGTTTTGATCTTCTTTGTCATCAAAGTAAGATAATATACCCTGACTCTTTTTGTGCTGCTTGCTCATGATCTCAGGAAATTACTTGAGTTATAGACTATTAGGTTAAGAGTCTGTTTCCAGTGTGGAGAATGTACTGTCCCAAGTTTCAGGGGTTGTGTGCAGCTGGTTTCAAAGACACTTCTAGGGACCTGTAAATTTTCAGTTCTTCTATGATCAAGGGCGAGGTGTTTACTCCTTTCCTGACCTGTGTTCTGGTCTATGAGCACTCTTCTGTCTTGGAACTGTGAGGAGGATTTCCTCTTCACAGCCACTACAAGCTCCACCACGTCAGCGCTTCCCCTCACCCCAGGACCACCACCCAGAACTGTGACCCAAATCCAAGCATGGGCAAAGCAAGAGAATCCTGCACCAGCAGAGTGATCCCTGCAATCCCCCTCTGATCAGCCACTGGATTCCCCTTCAGTCTGTGGGCTGGAAGCTCAGGAAGTAGCTGCCACCCCAAGGAATGGAGCTGAGATCCTACACTCCTCTCTCACCACTGCAGTCACAGATTTTTCCCACTGACCTTCTAAGTTGTCTTTGGCATTCATGAGTTGAGAAGTCTGGAAACCACCACAGCTGCCCATGACTGAGTCCTCTGAGGCCTGTTCCAGGGTCTCTGTGGCCTGTGTACCCACACCAAACTGCACTCCTCTTCCAGCCCCAGCACAATATACCTTTCTGATCAACCATCCAGGTTGTCTTTGGCTGGAAATTTGTTTCACTCTTTCTTTTTGTGTGTTCTGCTGCTTTAGAATTTGTTTAAAGACGTTTTTTATAGATATTTGCTGGGGTTTGGGGGAGAGCTTAAGCAAGTCACTACTTTTACTCTGCCATCTTGGCTCCACCATTTTTTTTAAACAGGAAACACATCTGAAATAGAGGGACACACACAGGGTAAACGTAAAAGACTGGAGTAGAATATATTATGCTTCATCTGAAGTTAAAAAAAAAGCAGGAGTAGCAATCCTGATCTCAGACAAAGCAAAAGCAAAAATAGATCTTATCAAAAGAGACAAGGAAGGAAATTACATCCTGCTAAAAGGCACCATAGACAATGAAGCCATGTCATTACTAAACATACATTCACCAAATGGTATAGTATCCAAATTCTTAGAGGAGAAGTTCAGGGAGTTATGGGAAGAAATAGACAGCAAAACTATACTAGTGGAGGACCTCAACTTCCCCCTCTCTGAACTAGATAAATCTAATCACAAAATAAACAAGAAAGAAGTTAAGGAGGTGAATTGAATATTAAAAAATTTAGGTATAGTAGACCTCTGGAGAAGATTGAATGGAGATATACAGGTGTATACTATTATTATTTCAGTGATATGTTGAATTTCCCCATAAGCAAAATCTCTACCAGTATAGGTCATTAGTTTCTCTACAAGGCAAGTTCACTTACCCACAATATTTGGAATTTCTCCATTTGTTTTAACCAGTGGTTCTACATATGGAAAGTATATTGTTGGCTGGTGGAAAACCTCTGTTTTCTTGCTGCTTCTTGGACTTCAGGCTAAAATTAGTACAAGTGACAGACAATTAATTGATACATATGTTGTTGCATCTCAGCCTCAGAGGCTGAACTGAGTGCACAATCATCTGTGAACAAAAAGTCACACACAACTTGCCCTACAGTTTAGCCTTAGTTTGTTAGCCTTTTTAAGTTAAATATTTTATTTTCAATGTGGTAGCTGAGCTTGAAGCTGTTTTTGTCTTCACTGAAGGCATCCAACAACATTGCTGAAAACATCATGCTAAAAAGGATGGGAGCAAGGACACATTCCTGCTTCACTCCATTGGTGACTGGTAAAGTGAGAGAGTGGCATCCATTATCCAGAATATGTAGAAGTCTGTCATCATGAAATTGATGTACAATACTGTTGAACTTTTCCAGGCAACCAAATTTTGTCATGATCTTCCACAAGCCCTGATGACTGACAGTATTAAAGTCCTTGGTTAGATCAACAGATGTTGTATACAGACCTCTGTTCTGCTCCTGGCACTTCTCTTGAAGTTGGCAGGCAGTAAAAACCATATTCACCATTCCTCAGCCTTTTCTGAATCTACACTGGTAGAAGACCATCTGCTAGGTGAAGGATCAACCCATTTAAGGTGGGATTCTGCCAAAAATCTTGTTGGCAATGACAAAGAGAGAAACACCCCACCACAACCATGATTGCTGCAGGACAACCTATTTCCTTTGTAATATATTGATAGTGTGTGTTTTTGTGCATATATATATACTTATAAACAATTACACATGTACACATATACACACACAAATAAGCTTATATGTGTGTGTATATATGTATATGTGTCTACATATGTGTTTGTATAGGCACAAAATCAAATACAAGCTCCTAGAGGCTTGTACTGTAAATCCACTGTGAAATTGACATTGTGCCCTTAATATGCATTTTCCAACTGGACAGAACTAGCTAAAACTTGTTTTATAATGGGATGGCTTTGGACAATTCATTTTTGATTCCATAGTACAAAGAAAAAAAACCAGGTTATGACATCTGATATATTTCTATTTTATGGATGAAGAGTTGATGTCTAGAAAAGTGAAATAAATTCCCTGAAGTCCAACAAAAATGGCAAGACAGAGATTTCAACCCAGTCAAGTTGGTAGAGTAGAAAAATCCCTGCATTTAGTGTCAGAGGTCTTGTGTTCAAATCTCATCTCACATGCTTAATGACATTGTACAAATCACTTAACCTTTCTGTACCTCATGCTTTTTTTTAAACTTTAAGTTGAAATAATTGTTCAAGATTACCATTAAGAACTATTTCAACTCTAAGTCTCTGATTTTGATACACATTAGATATTTAATAAGTCCTTGTTCATTTGATTGATCCTATGATCTTTTGCATCCAATATTATACTTTCTTCTCTACCCCATTTCTTCTGGTCAAAGGAAGTTACAGAAGGAGTACATATCTATCACTTTTCCCTTGCAGGTCACTTTCAATTTATTTTTTTTACAAGAAATTCCAAGTGTAGATCCCATAGTATTTACTGTTGATGTTATTATATGCTAGACAACTCCCTGCTCTGTTTTCCTGGAATCTCTCCAGGATGGGGGGGAAGTGAGGTGAGGGGGTGGACAGATAATTTTGTCTGACTGGGGAGGGGATTATTCTCTAGCCATTTTTCTAGTTCCCCCAACATTAACTAATGCAGTTTTAAATAGAACAGCTGGCATTTCAATGGATGCTCTAGGAATTAGCTGATAAATAAACAAAATTAGGCATAATAAAAACAAATTATTACAGATCATGGGCTTTATGCATTTGTAGTCTCATCTACAATATACCCCTTGTGATCTTCTGTATTGCACTTTATAATTACAATACAGATGTCAGCAAAAAATACATCCTCTGGCCTTTCTAACAAGCTTACTCACCCAAGTATGTAAAATGGTAGTATATGGAAATTCCTACTGCCTAAACTTGTTTTATTCACAGTTTTCCAGAGGAAAGTAGATTTACTTCATTCATTAACCTAGAGCACCTCTCTGACCCTGACCATTTGGGAACCAAATACCTCTAGACAACTGCAACTTAATGAGTTATCTACTAACTGAATTCCTAGTAAAATGGTAATAGAAATCTGTTTCTCCCAATTAAACATTTCTCACAGATAAAATACCTAAGCTTTGATCCCAAATGGTAATGCTGAGTCAAAAAATGGGTGAAATCCTCAGTGAGTATCTAAGTCAATCCATACAAGAAAAGAAAAACTCAACATGCATGATTAATAGTCATCCAGTCTCTGCTTGAAGACCTCCAAAGAGGGGAAACTGACCATCTCTGGAGAGAAGACACTGTCATTTGAAGCACTCCATTCCCCTTTTGAACAGCTTAAATTCTCTCTAACCCAGGAAAATATTGTTTTTATTTTTTTATTGAATTACTGATTTTGTAGTCTACTAACTCCCTATTTTTTTCCAGATAAAATTTCTATATTCTTGACTTCCCCATGCCATATTTGTTGAGTTGATTTTGTAACTCAAGTGGAAGACTATATTTATCACGACTGATTTTCTTAAGATCATATGGGCTTCTGCCTCTGGTTCAGTGTTCTAGTGATCACTACCAAGTTCAGGTCACCTTTAAGTTCAGAGAAATTTAATTATCATCTGTTCCTTTAGCAGTCATTGATTTAAAAGTAATGTGTCAAATGACACAAAGTCAAGAAAGGACTCCTGTGGACCTCTTCTGTTCATCTACTGTCCAATTGACATTGAACCATTTACAGGTACTCTATCAGTCCAGTCATTCAACCACATGAAGATTCAAGCAGATGAAAATGATAGCATTTAAATCTCATATTCTAAGTACTGTGCTAAGTTCTTAACTAATATTAACTCATTTTATCCCCCCAAAAAATCCTAGGGGGCAGGTGCTATTTTTATCCACATTTTGTAGGTGAGGAAACAGAGACAGGTAGTGGGTAAGTTACTTGCCCATGTTCATACAGCTCGCAAATTTGTAAGACTGGATTTGAATTAGATATTCCTCACTCCAGGCTGAGCACTCCATCTACAATCCCATTTAGCTGCCAAACTGGATCTTTTGAAGCATCTTCTTTCTTTTATAGAGATTCAGCAGCCATCTTTGTTTTTAATGAGGGGGCTGAAAATTTATTCCTAGAATTGAGGTCAAGCTAACTATATTTTATTTTATAATCTCTGTTCTCTTTCCTTTTATTTATTTTTATCCAAAATCTGTGCTTTTTCCCTCTCCCAATCTTGTGGTCCTAATTGTATTTTCCATTTTCTTTAATATTACAGAGTAAATAGCTCACCAATCCGCTTTTTGTATGGAAGATAAAGATTACCAGCTCTGGATGCCTTGAAATCCTCCAAGGGCAAGTACATTCTCCTTTACTATCTCCTGGAGTATTTGTTTTTTAATTTGGTCATTTCTGGTATAATTGTTTTTCTCCTTGACAGAGAAATGAGAAGCAACATATCAGTCAAGCAGCTTTATCCTCTGCATTGTCAATTATTATCTAACCCAACTCAAACAGCGCTCTATTCCCTCCTTTCATTTTTTTTTATTTTTCCCAAAATAGTTTAAAATAATTTTGATGTCTTTAATTACTCCTCACCAGTCTCCTCACTTACTTCATTCAGAGTTTTAACACCTGTGACACTATTTCTAAGTATCATGCCATGTTCTATCTTATCTTTATTTTCAGGAACATAATTTTTGAAGTGGTAAGATATCTCAGAGGCCAGTTAATTCAACTTCCTCCTTACATAAATGCAGATGCCAAAGCTCAGAAAGATTAAGAAACTTGTTCAAGATTTATAACTAAAATTTAAAACCAGGTCTTCTGCCTCTGATCAAGTCTCAGAAAGATTACATGATTTCATCATCATCATCATCATCATCAATCACTTGCATTTAGGTATATGTATATGTGTATATGTATATACATATGTGTATATGTATGGATATATATATATATATCCTCACAACACACATGAGAAATAAGGGTTGTATACATTATCATACCCATTTTACATATAAAGAAATTGAGATGGGGCAGCTAGATGGCATAGTGGATAGACCACTGGTCCTAGAGTCAGAAGGACCTGAGTTCGAATCCAGCCTCAGACACTTACTAGCTGTGTGACCCTGGGCAAGTCACTTAACCCCAATGCCTAGCCAAACAAACAAACAAACAAACAAACAAAGAAAAAAAAACCCTAAGGTACGTGTCATAATAATAGCAACATTGGGCAGCTAGGTGGCACAGTGGATAGAGCGCTGATACTGAATCCAGGAGGACCTGAGTTCAAATCTGGCCTCAAACACATAACAATTACTAGCTGTGTGACCCTGGGCAAGTCACTTAACCCCATTGCCTAACCAAAAAAACAAACAAACAAAAGAAATTGAGATAGAAGTGAAATGACTCACCTTGGGTCACAGAGCTAATAAGTTTCTGCGGATAAATTTGAATCCATTTCTTCCTGACTCCTGGCCAGCCCTGTATCTGTTTTATCATCTGAGGTATCCATGGTCTCAAAGTTAGTAACAATTTAAGTTAGTAACAGTTGAAATGCTGAATTCAGAACCAGCACTCTTTCTCCCAAGGCATGTCACCAATTGTGCCAAAAGGGATATCACAGTTGATTTGAAATCTGAAATTAGATTAGTCAGTATTGTAGGCAAGAAGGGACCTGGTCTTTCATGAAGGTTTTCTTATTTTTCTCCCTCTCCTCCTTCAATATATTTGATTGTGGGATTTTTTGTTTGTTTGTTTGTTATTTGTTTGTTTTTAGTAGGCTAGTGAGGTGTGATGAATGACAGCGGTCTATATTTGTCAAACATTTCACATGGTCTGCACGCAGGCTATAAGTTTCCCAAGCCACTAAAATATAATGGGAAATATTTAGCAAAATACATTAGACAAATAAGAAAGCACAATAATATTAATCTGCTATTTTTTAATATTCACCCACAATATGCAACCATGCCCATAGGGATCCTTAGGTGTATGTTAGCAGTCTCAATTTCTACTTGAGTTTGACATCAGTGCTCTAGTCTACTTGTTGACTCCCACTTGACTATAATTCCAATGAGTTGTACTGAACAAACCCCACTCTCCTATCTTTGGTGCTATTTATCTTCAACAAGGCCTGTTGGAGAGTCTGTTGACTGGAATGAAACCTGTGACCACACAAGAATGGGTAGTGACAGGCTCATTTGATGATTAAATTTCAGAGCTGTGGTATCAGTAGCCATGTGAGTCATTCAAATAAGCTTAACTGACTCCAGAAAATGTTAGCTATTTACACATTCAAAATAACTAGACAACCCCTTGGCTATTCTTCTGACCTCCTCATGTATCTGTATTATACAACTTGAACAGTACGAGGCCATGACAATCAGTGAAGAAAATAAGTACATTGTAGCAGGCATGACTTAGTTGACTAGGAGTACTCCCTTCTAATCCATTCTCTATTTAATTAAGTTAAATTCTACCTTGTAGCAAAGGCTATATAAAAAAAAAAGACAAAGTAATACTACCTGTGTGCACCAAGCATACCTCTTCCTTTCAGTGTAGGGAAGAGAACATGTGCCATGTATGGAAGGAAAGAAATATTTTAAAAAAATTATCTATCATCATCATCATTGTCATCATCATATTATTATCATCATCTATAGAGACAGATGTACATATCTATATCTGTAGAGACAGATGTAGATATTTGTATCTACCTATAGAGGTAGATGTAGATACCTACCATGATTAATAGATAGACATCTACAGATAGGAATAGATCATGTATTATCATAGACATCTACATCTATCTATCTCTTTAGAGATAGATAGATATAACATCACTTTTCTAAATAAAACTGAGCTATTATTGTTATTTTTCCTATCTAGGTAAAAACCCTCAAACCACACAGCATAGGAGACTGCCAGGTGTATTATAGAGACATAATACTGACAGTATATGGAATTAACCCTGCATCACATAACGGAATGCCAAGGGCAAAGGGTCCATGAGGATTAAATGTTTGGTATAGGTTAAAAAAGAATTAAGGAGGGATAGAAATAGAAAGACGACAGATTTACTTTGGATGGCTTAATAAGTTTGTTGCTATGATTTTCCCTACAGCCTCTGGGCACATTAGTAGCACTTAATCGTCAAAGACAGATTACCCAAAGATGTTTTAAATAGGATCTTGTTTGAAGTGCTTCAGTCCAACTATATCACATGAAGCTATTCTGTGGCAGAAATGTGGCTAAGGAAGAAACTCATTTTCTTCCCATTGAGTGACAATATTACAGACATTTTACATTATATTTGTAAGAATTAAATAGGCTTCAAAGAAGAGTTAGGCACACCCATCAATTCAGAAGAAAACATGGCATCTTATTTTGTATGTTTAATGGAAGACCATAAGGTTTCATTAGAGATAACTAAAACAGAATACAGGGGAAGGCAGAAGATTCAGGAAATTCTTACTAGGGTAACATTCAGAGTTCTACTGCTCTCTTCAAAAGAAAAAAACTGGAAAGAAGGTCATGGGTCTAGATTTTAAAGAACAATGAAAATTAGGAGGATAACCAGAATAATGAGGATAAGACTGTGAATGCTGACATAGAGTCTCAAAAATCATGTTCTTTTGTTGGGACAAGAGAAAGTACACTACAATCATCTTTCAGGACAATGTGTCTAGGACTTGTCACATGTTTCCACCAAGCTCTTAGAAATCTGCAGGGAAGAATTCTTGGGCTTATCAGTCTTTTTAAACACCTATGTAACTCTTGGGAAACATGAAGAGGATTAAGTGTTTAACAAGAAAAGGAGACAGTCTTATGAAACTGCAACTGATTGTCTCCCACTCAAAAGCAGGGAGGTTTTAATAAACAAGGAAACGGAAACTCTCTTGCTTGAAATGTTACAGGCCCAGAAGATTCTCGATATTGGAGGTAAATTTAATAAAAGTGGTAAATTGGGAGGAAAGTGGTAACATCCAGGAAGATGAGGTGTGCCAGAGCAGAGACAGCTCATGGGGGAAAATAGAACTAAAATAAAAGTCCTCACTCCTCATCACTTTGGGGCTACAACAGAAGATCTTGTTATTCTGCAGTCACGTCTGACTCTGTGACCCCATCTGGGGTATCTTGGCAACGATACTGGAGCAGTTTGCAGCAGATTCTCAGGGTTATAATAGGCATTAGAATGGTATGTTTGGTGTGCATGCATGTGTGCTTGTTTTGTGAGGTACCTCTATCATGTCTACTTATATCATATATATAAATAATGTATCTCAAGCTATTGCTATATTGATTTCTATCTATATTATAGTCATCATTACTTGGGGCAGCTAGGAGGATCAGTGGATAGAGGGCTGGGCCCAGAGTCAGGAAGACTCATCTTCCTGAGTTGAAATCAGGCCTCAGACATTTACTGGCTGTATGACCTTGAGCAAGTCACTTAATCCTGTTTGCATCATCTGTAAAATGGTCTGGAGAAGGAAGTGGCAAAACATTCCATATCTTTGCCAAAAAATCCCAAATGGGGTCACAGAAAGTTGGACACAACTGAAATGACTGAATAACAATCTTTATTTGTCTATAATTATAGAAAAGATATCCCTATATATTCCATTCAGAGAATTTCAAGGAGACAAAAAAAGAAAGATATTTAACTATCCACAGGGCACTGTAGAGATGGCTATGGGTACTTTAGGATTAATTTCTTGGCATAATTCAAAAAACATCTAAGGGACAATGAACTAGGAAGACAGGAGAGATTGATTTTTGATCACTTAATAAATACATATCTCTATGGAACAAACATCTATATCTACAGTATATGTATTATATTTGTTTATCAATTATTTATCTGTTTTATCTATTGTGTATGTGTATATCTATTTATCTACCTATTAATCAATCTATCATCTGCTTTGTCAAACCTAAGATTTCATAGGTGTAAGTAACTCTCAGTGAGGAATTTCCTTTACTTACACAGAGATTGGAACCTTCTCTGATATTTATATATCAGATATATATAGATAGATAGATAGATATGTATCTATCTATCTATCTATCTATCTATCTATCTATCTATCTATCTATCTGTCTATCTATATATCTATATCTCTATATCATCTATATCTATATCTATATCTATATCT
This sequence comes from Vombatus ursinus, assembly GCF_900497805.2. Classification (NCBI taxonomy): domain Eukaryota; kingdom Metazoa; phylum Chordata; class Mammalia; order Diprotodontia; family Vombatidae; genus Vombatus; species Vombatus ursinus. The sequence goes on from NW_020954844.1 coordinate 4,387,776, forward strand.
ATATCTATATCTATATCTATCTATCTATCTATCTATCTATCTATCTATCTATCTATCTATCTATCTGATTGATATGTAATCTCAGAAGCAAGATGTGAACCAGGTATTTCTGACTCCAAGGCAAGCTTTCTATCCACTGTATCTTTCTTAGTGTAAAATATTATTTATAGAAAATTCACCCTCTATGGGTCAATCATACAATGTCAGGTGACATTTTTAAAAATAAATCATCCACTTGTTACAGACATGGTTGATTTTTTCATTCTTCTTATCTATTAAGAGCATGAAAAATACATCATTCAGATCTACAAAGTCCACTCAAAATTAATTGGATGTGGTTTCAATGTTATTCACAGGTCCAGGGAGAAAAATGATAATAATGATAACAATAACAAAACATGACCTAAGTGGAAAAAATGGTCCTGGAGTTGGAAGTGTTGTGTTGACATCCCACATTTGACACTGACTAGTTATGCTATCTTGGGATGCTGGTGGTGGTGGTTGTAAAGATTAGTCTTCTGTGTTGCACTGTCCTCAATTTGAAAATAAAAATAATACTTGTGCTAGCCACCCTGGGAGATTTTATGATTTTTTTCAAAAAATATCTTTAAGTACTATATAAAAATGTATTTTTAGCAGAGTTGGAGCCTCTTCAAAACTCTTTTCCTTGGGACATTTTTTTTTCATTTCTCAATTAATTATGAGACTAAAAAATGCAAATTTCTCTAAGACAGTGGGCACTTGAACTTCAAATCCTAATGATAACAGCTGATAATTATTTAGTTCTTAACATACATTAACTCATTTGATCATCACAACAGCCTATGAAGTAAGTGCTATAAGGTTAAGTAACTTACTTAGATATCTAGAAATTGGCAATATTAAAAATGGGATTTGGGGCAGCTAGGTGGCACAGTGGATAGAACACTTGCCCTGGAGTCAGGAGGATCTGAGTTCAAATTTGGCCTCAGACACATAGTACTTCCTAACTCTGGGTAAGTCACTTAACCCCATTTGCCTCACCAAAACAAAACAAAAATGGGATTCAAAATCAGTAACTCCATCTATTATTCCACAATTATCCCTACTAACATGTGATTTGACAGAATTTGTGCTTCTTGAGCAAAGCAATTGTTTATTGTTTCTGTGCTTCCAGTGCTTAGCATAGTGTCTGGCACCTAGTAGGTGCTTAATAAATGCTGACAGATTAATCAAAAGTAGATCCTTTCTGAGAAGTGGTTTTGACAACATAGTGTGAGAGAGCAAGTTAGCACTGGGTGCCTGATGTCAGGAATAGAATACCTCATAAATGTAGAAATGAAAGAAAATTCCCCAAGTACAGAATTTTGAATTTGAAAGGGATCCTAGTGATAAATACACACACACACACAAACACACACACACACCCACACAAATACACACACCCCATCAATTCTCTACTTCATAGAACCGAGAATGTCTCCCTGCTTAGACATCCAGTGAGAAGAAATACAATACTTCTCAGGGTAACCCATGCCCCTTTGGAAAAGATCTAGTAGTTAGGATTTTTTTCCTTTCATTCAAGTTTAAATCCAGCTCTTTGCATCTGCCATTCGTTGATCCCAATTCTTTCTACTGGAATCAACAGAAAAAGTCTACTAGGTCTCCCACATGATGGCACCTTCAAATTCTTGAATATAACTGTCAATTGCTTCCAAAGTTCTCTCTTCTCCAAGATGTATATCCCAAAGTCTCTTCAATTAATACTTTTCTGAAAACATCTCAAAGCTTTTTACTTTGCTGGTTTTCATGTTTTCTTCTTCTTTTTTTTAATGATCTCTAGCTTATTTGTAAAATTACTGTCCCCAAATCTGTCATTTAGAAGTATATGCAAGAGGCAACATGTAATATGCAAAAAGGAATCAACCAGCATTTATTAAGCACATACTGTGTACCAGGCACATGATAAATTGTAGGATTAAAAATGAAGGCAAAAACATCCCCTGTGGGGCAGCTAGGTGGTGCAGTGGATAGAGCACCAGCCCTGGAGTCAGGAGGACCTGAGTTCAAATGCGACCTCAGACACATAACATTGACTAGTTGTGTGACCCTGGGCAAGTCACTTAACCCCATTGCCTAGCTGAAAAAAAAAGCATTCCCTGTCCTCAAGAAGATCACATTCCAATGAAGCAGATAAGTGTGTGTGTGTGTGTGTGTGTGTGTGTGTGTGTGTGTGTGTATGTCCAATTATATATATGCTGGTACATACAGGGGAAATTGGTGACAATCTCAAAAGGAAGGCACTAGCATAGAGGAAGAACCAATTTAGAATCCCCCTTCCCTAGTACTGTTTGCTATACTTCTCTTAATGATAGCTAAGATTCCATTATATCTTCTAGGTTGCTTTATCACATACTTTATACCTACTTACGGAGCTTATGGTACAATTATACCTGCCCTTCCTTTCTCTATAATTATTCCTCCCCACCCCTACCATGGAGTAGCTTCTATTCTTGGACCCATCCTACTGCCAATATTATATGTTAAGGTTTTTTTTTTAACCCAAGTAAACAACCTTGTATTCATCTTATTAAATTAGATCCAATATTCTAGCCTATCAAAGTCTTCTTGTGATTGTGACTGTAATTTTATATAACATTGATTTATTTGGATTTAGCCCACTTTTACCTAATTGACTATAATCCCAGATAAATTCTGGTAGTTGATAAATGACATATCTTGTCTTCACAAATCTGAGCTTGGAAAAGCTGAGAAGCATCAGTTTGTTTAGAGCATTGAATGTCAGGCAAAGGAGGTTCATTTCAATGTACAAGCAAAATAGAGTTAGTAAAGAGTTTCCAGCAAAAGCATAACATAACATGTCTTCAAAGAGTGATATGATGTTAATAGTAAGATGGATTAGAGAAATATAAAATCACCTGGGAAGCCTTGTTAGGAGGCTGGGTTCCAATCTGGGTTCAATACTTTTAGATGGCACATGGTCCCCACTACAACTTAATCTTCCAAATCCAGGATCCCTCACTGTTTTAGAAATATAAATGATATTGTGGAAGGTGGTTCTTAATCTTAGAACTTATTGGAAACTTTCTCATTAGGAATGTCATTCTTTTCAATTGGTATTTGGGATGTAATGAATTGGAGCCATGAAAAAAAAAATGGAATACTTAGACAGTCTAATTCTTCCTAGTCATCAATGGAGCATCAAGTATCAAAAATCAGTGTCAAATGCTTAGGTAGAGATGATTGATTAATTAGAATAGGTGAGCATAACAGGAATCATTCATGAATGAGAAATGAGGTGTGAAGAGCCAGCCTCTGACTTCATACAGAGAAATAACTCCTAGGTGAGGAAAAATTCTCTACTGAGGTTCCTTCATTCCTTCTCTGAAACTTGGAGTCTTAGCAAGTTGTTCAGATCAATGATAAATTAATTGAATTGTCCAACATCCCAAGTTGTGTATGTCAGAAGGAGGACTTGAATTCAGGTCTTCCTGATCAAAGTATGGCTTCCCAGCTACCAGGACACGCTTGCCTTTACACAAATGGGAAAAACTCGTAAATAGTAAAGTGAGAATATCCATTTTTTAAAGCAAAAATACATATGGAAGTGATTATTGATAAATCAAAATAAATTAATACATTTTTTAAAAAAGCAAAAATAAAAAACCAAAAAAAATTCCTGTCAATAATGAATATTAAACAGCAATGTGAAAAGATACAGTGAGATTTGTGAAGCTATAAATTCACTAATAATCTTAGGATTAACTATTTTGCAAGGCATAGAAATATCTGTTTTATTATCAAATCATTGAATGAATTATAAGAAACCAATAATTTAAGTGAAAAAAAGTGAAGAAGATTGCATCTTGCTTTAAAATCATGGAGTTTTCTTTTCAAGGGTTACCTAGTTCAGTTCCTCATTGTACAGATGAGGAAATTCAAGCCAACAGAGGTTAATGATTTGTCTAAAGTCATTGGTAAGTTAATGAAAAAAAATCAGGGGTAGAATCCACTCCTTCTACTGGGTTCATAGATTAATAGTCTTTCCACTAAACTATGGTACCTCATTTAATGTTATTTGTTTTTTGTATGCTATTTGTATGCTAAGAGCAGCTCCTAATGATAACTGAGTCACGTATTCATTAAAGCAATCTCGGTGCTACCCCTACTTGGGAATAATACCTTATGATTTAGTCAACTCAGTTAAAAATAGAATTTCTTAGAAAATACTCTATTTAGATTTTGTATTCACTTAGATTGACATCTCCAAGGTTAAGGCAAAAAAATCCTGGGTCCCTGAGGGGTGGGACAGAGACAAATAGAAGAGGTGTTATCCATTAAAAGTACTGGAAAACAGGCTTTTTCCTAATTCACAATTGTGCCTGCAGTTGCATCTGCTTATGGTCAGTTGGTATTTGGAGAGGAAACATATTATGGCTGAAAGTATAAAGCTAGAATTCAGGAACTAGGCTCCAAACTTGGTTCTGCTATGGACTTTCTGAATGGCCTTGGACAAGTCTCTTCTACTGTCTGAGATTCAGTGAAAGAATACAACATAATAATCTCTAAAATCTGTTCCACCTCAAACAGCCTATAATTCTATGTCAGGCCAGTGAAATACATATGTAATGTCATTTCTTGGAGTCAAAGTTTGAAACATTCAAGGCCAAACTAACTGGGATGAAAGGTAATTATAGTGAACAATTGCAGTTGATGATACTGATTATATTCCTAAATCCAAGATATTTTCATGCAAATTTCAGATATAGCTACCATCCACTTACTCAGATTACAAATGGAACTAGGGGACATCAATTTCATTAAAAAATCAAAAGCTCAATTGCAAGGAAGCTTAAGTTTGAATAGGAAGAAGTGATTCATCTGTCCATCTTCAAAATCAAGTCCATGTTCATTCACCCAATACATTATTTACCTTTTGATCATTCAATTGAGCTGAATAAATATTCAGTCTTCTCTAAGGCTTTATGTAGCTTATATACCTCATATTTGGACACTTATACTCCTTTATTTTTTCTACTTTTCTAAATTCCTCTGATTTAAAATGTAAACTGTCTTTAGACAGTATTTATTCAAAGAGAGATGAGATAATATCAAGTGTATGCAGTTTGTGTCAAAAAGGGGTTTGCTTATCTATGATATTTGGAATGTATTTAACTCACTGCTCAAATTCCAATACATAAAAAAAAAACAACTTGAAGTCAGAGATTTGGTTGGGGTGTTATTTACTTACTTTGCATATCCCCAACACTTCACGCAGAAACTTGAAGAAAGCATGTACTTACTAAATTAAATGTGTTTTGAATATTGGTTTGTCAATAAGTTTAATACATTTAAGACTATTGAGCTGACTCAGCCACCTTCATGTCCAAGACTCAACATTTCGCATTCTGGTCACACTAAGTATGTCTATCAATGTCATTGTCTTCTACTCCACCTTTTTTCCTCTCTTTTTTTTCTTTTCTTTTCTTTTCTTTTTTTTAGCATGCCAGAAGAATAGGGAATAGAAACTTGGCACTGAGCCTTTGAAAGATTGCCAACATCTAGTAAAGACATAAATTCTGGAAAATGAAGGTCCACAAGTATATATTACCATGGACTGAATTTTCCAACAGAGCTGTCTTCCTATTAGAATTCAAAATTCCTACTTTATTTACATTAAATCAATACTATACATTTCAATTCAACAATAACTCATTAATCATCTATTATGTGCAGTAACTTGTGCTAGGCCCTAGGAATACAAAGGGGAAAAAAGAAAAGGAAAAGTTGAAGTCAGTAGACAGCTAATATTCTACAGATGCACAATACATACAGAAGTAAGGGATGAACATAGTGTCATGCTGATTCTCCCAATCTTAACTCAAAGTGAAAAAATCAGTTTCTCAGAGCATGCCTGCTAGGTGCTATTTTCCTTGAGTTTACAGTTAGGTTTGAGGAAATGAGGCATATGTATGTATATATGTATGCATGCATGTATGTGTGTATGTGTGTATGCATGTATGTATGTATGTGTATATATGCACACATGTATGTATGTAAGTGTGCATTAATATATGTATATGTGCACATATGTGTATATGTATAGGTGTATTAATATATGCACATATGTGTATGTATATGTATGTGTGTGTGTGTGTGTATACATTAAAGTTTTTAAACTGCTTTTCTTCATTTTCTCTTCAGTTGTTCTTGATGATTCTGACTCTGTCTATTCTGGGGAAATTACTAGGATTAGTGCAACAATATGAACTCCAAAATCCCCCAATCCTCCAAAAGTTCACAAAATCCTTCACTGGTCAGAGAAGTGTGAGTGAGGATTACAAGACGAATAAAAAGCCAAACTCTTTTATTATTTCTCACATAATTCCTCTCAGGGACTTAGTCTGAATAGCTCTTTTATGCTAATATTTTCTCCAATTATTTGGGAACTAGGTATTACCTGCTATTTATGTATGATCCACAGTCTATGGACTCAAAGCCACTAACAAACTCCTTCTGTGGAGGTCATTCTGTTTTATCCATTATTAACTTTAGTAATGCTTACATATAAGGTTGTGTTGAGTGAAGTACTCCATATACTTTAAGAGCTGTGTAACTGAGTTATGATAGGGGTACCTGAAGAGTTCAAATGGAGGGCCACTTGAAGGCATATTAAAAACATTTACTCTATGGCTCCATTTATCATCCCTGTGTCTTCCTAGTAGAAAACACTGCTCCAAAGGCACCATTCACCTACTTAATTGTCTTCCCCAATGTGAGCTCCTAAATGACATGGATTCTTTCTTTCTTTTTCTTTCTTTCTTTCTTTCTTTCTTTCTTTCTTTCTTTCTTTCTTTCTTTCTTTCTTTCTTTCTTTCTTTCTTTCTTTCTTTCTTTCATTCTTCCTTCCTTTCTTTCTTTCTCTCTTTCTTTCTTTTTGTCTCTATCTCTATCTGTATCTGTCACTATTCCTTTATTTTTCTCTCTCAGCTTCTCTTTGTTCATATGTCTCTTTATCTGTCTTCACTGACCTCTGTCTCTATCTTTTTTACTCTATCTATCTCTACCTATATTTTATTCTCTCTCTGTCTCTCCCTCCCTCTTTTCAGTGCTTACCAAAGTATCTGGCACATATTGAGTGATTAATCTTTTTTTTCAGAATTTTTATCAATCATTTTTATCATTAATAGTAGAACAATAAGAATACAAAAATAATTAATCAAAAACATTCATGAGGTAATCATGTTCAAAATATTGTTAAAAAATAAAAAAAATAAATGTAAAAAAAATTGTTCAAAGCCAAGAAGATATAAAAAGAGCCAAATCATGGTCCATCCTTCTAGGAATTCACATTTTAGTGAGGTAGCCAGTACACAAACAATGCTCTACTTTAAAACATACAAACATCTCATATTTTTTTAATATAGAATCACATTCCAATATTTATATCTAATAATTTTGTAGAATGAATGCATTTTATGTATTTTTGCATTGTGCATTGCTATTTTTCAAATACAAGCAGATGCTACTGTGATTAATAAGATACAAATTAATTTTAACATATTATTGAATTCATAGTCACTGTCTGTCATCACTTATTTTCACAAACTTTTTCTTTTCAAACTATATTTCCTTACCTCACCCAAGATGGAAGTGCAGTGAGCACTCTTGAATCATATTACTGGTCAATTGGAGAGTAGCTGTACCCCCCAGTTAGCCAGATGCTTTACCTCATCATCATATCAGTGCTGAACTTAGTGTGGAAACCTGACTTATGCTACTATAGCTGGGAACCCCTGGGCCAAAGTGATCCAACAGTCTCTGTCTCCCCAATTGTAGGGAATACATGTAAGAATAAGCACACAGGTTCAGTCAAAACATTAATAGTTAATCTACTATTGTGGGTGTTTGGGCAGAACTGGGAAGATTTTAATTTTTTCATTTAAAAAATGTTTCTTCCCATTCAAAAAGTTTGAAAACCACTGTTTTAAACTTATTGTTTATATTGTTTGGCTAATAAGACATGTGGCTTATGCCAATACCATTAATACACACATCTTAATGTAATTTCTTTTTTTTTTAAAGGAGAGAGCCCAAACAACAATTAATGCATTCTTCCACTGAAGTCTTACTCAGAAGCTTCATCACAGTTTGTAGGTGATATGTACTCTTATAGGCAATGATTTCAGAAGGCTAATTCTAGCAGAATATACCAAGATAGAGGCGATTCACTTGTACATTCTGTTATAGTTCTTATCCAAGGACCAGCGTAGTTAATTTTGGAGACCATCTATACCAGAGGAGATAAACAACTGTGATGAATTATTATTATTGTAGCAACTCATGAAATAGTCTACTAAGGCCTGGAGGGGGGAGAGGATGAGAAAGACTGGTATTGACATTTGACCTAGTGAGGGTAAGGGAAGTACCCATATATGTGAAATCTCAAGACATTTCCATAGTCTCACAGTGAAGGTTCCATCCCATATTCTGGCAACCTTAGTCACTTTGTCTCAATGTGGTGAGGATAACAGTGGAGCATTTGGCTCTCCATTAATTATTCCTTACTCTTCCCACATGATCGGTTCATTGTGTTTTTCTTATACATTAATTTAATTTAATTAATCCATCATTATTCTTTGTTTGCAATGTATTAGAGACAATTCAGACCCTATATGTACTTCTCCATTGTCCTCCATTGACATTTTTGGCTTTTCATCTTCACCATTCCATTATAGCCAAAAGCAAGAACATTAAATGCATATTTTGAATTTCTTCTCAGTGCTTGTATTTGGGGATAAAAAATTGGGTCTTATAACGATTTGGTTTCAATTCAATATTCAATATTCAATTCAAAATTCAACAAAATAATTTATTATATTTGTCCTAGGGTGCAGAACCAGATGAGTGGCCTTCATTTTTATTTCTTCTAGAATTGTAATGTTCCATGTCCCACAGTCATACAACAATGTGAACAGAATATTAGTATTAAACAGATGGTCCCTTGTTTCAGGGAGAATTCTGGGGTCATTAATGGAATTTTTCAATTTCCTGAAGACAGTCAAATCAGTTCTCCTCAGCCTATTTAATTCTGGGCCCAGTTAATAGTCTGTACATTAGAGAATCTTCATGTTCTCTCCTCCTACCCCTATTCTTCACTTTGTAGGCAGAAATGCTAAACTGTTCTAAGTGGTTATATGATTTCATTGATGTGAGAATGTCCCAATGAAGAAACTCCATATAATAATTCAGAACTGCATCTCTGAACCTTCAAGAGTTTTCTGATGGCATTGGAAGATTAGCTGACGAGACTGGAATGATGCAGAGGCAGGATTTAAATGTAGGGGTCAGCTCTCTATCTGCCATGCCACACTAGAAGGAATATACACTGATATAATTGTTTACCAATATTTATCTTCAGCTTTAATTTGATATTGAACCACCTCATAACAATAAAAATTAAGTTGTTTCTTCATCTTTCTTTACTGGAGAATGTGATGGTATGCACCAGATATTATTTGCTTAGCTCCCTCAAAAATATAATTGTAAATAACTGCTAAAGTCAATTCTTATTAATTATACAACATTCTTCTCCTAAATGAAGGGAACCCATTACAATGACTGTACCATGAAGCTTCTTTTTCTACTGTTTTCATTTGAATTGGTAGACCATCTCTCAAACAGATCACTGACTATTAATCTCCTTTATGTTTTATAAATAAGCTTTAGAAGTTGAGTTTCTAAGACTTTGGTCAGGAGCCCCCACTGGTGTGTTTCCCATTAAAATCAATCATCCAGATTTTAATTGGTAAACAAATATCTTTCAGGAAATAAAAGAGATATTTACTGAAAAAACATCCAAAACAGTAGTTACAAAAACGTTCTTTCCAAATTAGGAGTACATTGTCCTCATACAATATAAGGTCCCTGGTGAGAGTAGACTCAAATTTATAAAGACATTGATACATGTGTGGCAAAAGAGTTATTGGAAATTTCTGATACTAGAAGATTTTTTCTTCATTTTTGTAGTTCTTAGCTGTCTGCTGGACTCTGAAGTGTACTCATAGAGTTTTAAAGCTCCCTTTCCTCAGTGTGTCTGATTCATCATTGGCTCCCAATAGAGACACTGCTATAAGCCACTGCTACTTTAAAAATGCAGCTACCAGTTTTAGTAGATATGCTACTTAAAATTTCAAATAGATGCATCCTGGTCAATTCTTTCTCTTGTAGAGGGTGAATTTTCTTGGGATATATACTGATCTACTGTTTATCCTTGGTATGTCCTTTCCTACTTCCAAATGTCTGCATTTTTTCCCTACTAGTACATTATTTCCAATAGCATGGTCAATGTGAAGGGGAAGGGAAAGAGGAGGCACTGTCCTCTCAAGAATAATCCTAAATCAGAGGTAGTAGATTTGGAGTCCTAAAACACTCATCTGAATAATTCTACATAGATTCATGGAGCATGACTGATTTAAAAAAATAATCACAAGATATTCCCTTATGCACTCACCTCATATCATCTGATAGATGACTCAAAGGCACTATTGCCTTTTCAAATTAATTAAGGATTTACTCACACCTACCTCATGTTTGGTTGATTAATTCAGAGAAGATGTTAGAGCCTTATTTGACTAGTTGAGGAGACAATGACTCCTTATTCTTACGTGGACAGCTAGATAGTACTGTGGATAAAGTACCAGTCCTGAAATCAAGAAGATGAGTTCAAATCTGGCCTTAGGCATTTACTGGCTATGTGACCATGGGAAACTCACTTAACCTCAGTTTTCTCATCTGTAAAATGGGGATAATGATATCTTGTTCCCAAGGTGGTTGTTTGAATGAAATGAGATAATACTTATAAGGTGCTTAAGCACAGTGTGTGGCACACATATTAGGCCCCATTTAAAAGTTGTTGCTGTTAAAATATGCCTTTATGCATGGATAGAGATCAGATAATTAAAAGATCTTACATACAAAGCTTGTAAATATCTCAGAGGCTTACTAGTCCATTATCCTCATTTTATGATGAAGGAAACTCTGGTGTAGGGAGAGTAATTTATTTGCCCAGGATCATATAGCACCAGAAATAACCTTCGTACTCAGACTGACTCTAAAGTCAGTATTATTTTTATTGCATCATAATATAAATGTGGATATGAATATCAATATAGATATAGATGACAGATGAAAATAATGATATAGATATAGCTATAGATAATATTGGTCAGTGATGCCAAACTCAAACAGAAACAGAGGCCACTAAACAATCCATAAGGATACATATTGATTTTTAAAAATCACATATTTAAATATGGAACTAAATTTTAACCTGGTTTTGACTGAACCTAGGTGTGTTTTGGGTCATATGTTTGACACCTCTGATATAAATGATGTAAATGTTATAAACAATACAGACAGATGTCATAGAGATGAGATTACAATAGAGAAAGAGGGAGGTAAAGATAGTGATAGATATGGAGAGAGAGAGACGCACTGGTATACTTCATAGTTTCAAGGCACTGTGGTTTCTGGAATAAGTGCTTTCTCCAATGATGATCACAATCTTTCTTTGTCTTGGTAGACAATATTGTACAGTAGATATAAATAAAATGTTCATTAACATATTACCAGACTCAGAATAAAACACTATACATTTAGCTATACTGGCTCTTGGGTAACATATACAGTTTCCTAATTGTTAGTCTTTTCAAGTGTTTTGTACTTATTTGCAATGATTTTAATAAAACACAGTCACCTTCAAGTAATGATGTCATATTGAAGTAGGCTTTTATTATTATTTATATCCAAATATGATAACAAGTTTCTTATAAACACATTACAACATAATTTACATAAACAATATTACATTACCCATAAATATAATAACGTAAGTGTACCAACCATAAAGATGTACAATGATTTACAGTTTTCTAAATAATTCCAGATGCATTATCTCATTTTATTTCATCTGTAAAGCTAGTAAATTTTTATCCTCATCTCCAATTCTAGACCTCACAAAGACCAGATCCTAGGTCCAAAGTAATTATGTCCTCATAATTGTATGAAAGACCATTTATTCACTTACTCATTCACTCATTCATTTTCTAACAATTGATTATTGATAACCTACTCTCTGCAACGTGGCCTGTGAATATACAAATGAATATGGTTCCTTCTTTCCATACCCTCAAAGAGCTTGTGGCCTATGAAGGGAGATGGTAAGTTAATTGACAATTATAATGAAAATGTTACATTTTACAGTTCTCCTGAAGGTCAGAGAGAGAGAAAAGAAGACACACTTGCAAGTAAAGATCAGTACAGTTTCACATATAGTATTCTTATTGTGCTTTATTTATCTTCTCCAATAATTACCTTGGACAGACTTAGAATATGGTGGGTGTTGGTAAGGGCTGGGACAGCTCATTCTTCTCTGGGGCTAAGGACTGGGTGAATCAACTCATTTCCTTCTGGAACAACTTACGTGATGAAGAAAGGCTTCAAAAAGAAGGCATTATTTAAATTGTGCCTTTGGCAAGATGTTTTTAAAAATCCACTTCCTTTTCACAAACCTTAAGAAAAATCAGAAACCTTTTCTTAAATGTTGTCAGATTATCAGGAATATGCTCAGGGTGCAAATGCAGGTGGCAAGGTGACATAATCATTAGGGTCCTGAAAACAGAATTACTGAATCCTGGTTTCAAATCTGCCTGAGACACCATATCTGTGAACCTCAAAAATTCACTTAACTCCTTTGGCCCTTATTTGAAAGTGAAGGAGTTGGATTTAATTACATCTAACATCCCACCCCACTTTAATCTATAATCTTCTTTGGCAGATTTTTGATTTAGCCTGTCTCAGAAGTAGGGGATTATTTTAAATGTATTTTTTTCCTCCTAGGTTGTAAAGGATTTCACACAATTCCCAGCATCAAAACAATACTCCACTGCCATTTTTGGCTTTTCATCCCCACCCTTCCAACACAATCAACAGCAAGAGTATTAAATGTTTATTTTGAATTTTCCCTCTGTACTTGGCTTTGGGGATAAAAAAGGGAAACCTTATAACAATTTAGATCAACAGAAGAATTTTTTGTGTTCCTTCTAGGGTCTAGAATGAGATGAGTTGCTTGGGTATAAAGACAAAGGAAAACAATACATACCCCCAAAGAACTTATAGTTCTATTGAAAAATGAAAAATCTGGAAGCAACATTAAAGATGATATAGTTCCTACAACTGCCTTTTAAAAGCTTACAGTAAAGGTCTCTACATACACACAAACCAAAACAAACCAAACCAAACCAAAACAAAACTAATGTAGACTTGGGTTGAATTAAAGGGGACATTGTTTCTAGGATTAAGTAGTTAATTATCTTCTGTATTCTTTTCTGGTAAGGTTTTGTTTGAAGTATTGGTTTCAATTCTTGGTAATACATTTTTGGAATGTTGTTGTAAAGATGAGAAATGCCTAAAGGATGACAAACAGTTCAGAAAATAAAACAAAATACCTCGAGTCCACGCCATCTAAGAATTGTTTCAATGTGCTATGGTTATTTAGTTTGGAGAAGAGAAAGCTCTGGGGACCCAAGATAGTTTTCTTCAAGTATGTGAAGGAGATTCACATGGAAAAGAGATAATACATCTTCTGCTTGACCCTACAAGCCCAAACCTGGAGCCATGTTTGGAAGCTACCTAAGAAGCAAACATAGGCTTGATGCAGGGAAACATGTCAAAACAAACCAATAGTAAAACAAAACAAAAACAACAATAACAAAAATTTGCTAATATTTGGATCTATCCTAAATCCTGTTTAGATGCCTTGGGAATTACTGCCTTCTCCATCATTGGCAGTCATTAACAAAATCTTCAGAAGAATCATTTGATTCCTATGTCATAGTAAGGATTCCTTTTCAGGTTTTGGTTGGATGAGACATACCCTGATTTTCTTGCTAAATAGGATAATCTGCAGTTCTATGAATTTATACTGACTTTTCCCTAGTCAATTACATGATGGAACTTAAGTGATCCAAGGATAATGAGGCAACAGTAACTTACTTGCAAGGGATAGAGCTGAATGTCAGAGATAGAAGAAGCAAGGGAAAACCAGGTGGCACCATATTTTTCCTGGGTACCTCTCTCTTTTCTCACATCTTGGCTTAATATATCAGATTGCAACTAGGAGTGAATACATCTTCAGTTATAATATTCTCATTGTTCTCTAATGACCTTTTCCAATAATTGCCTTGGACAGACTTAGAATGTGGTGGGTGCTGGTACAGGGACAGGATGGCTCATTGCTTTCTGGAGCTAAGCACTGGGTGAATCAATTAATTTCTTTCCAGAACAACTTTATGCCCCCTCATATTCAGTGCTCCTCCACTCCATATGATCACATAGCCAAATTTAGCACACTAAACAATATGTCTTTGCATCAAAAATATGAATTGTAATATTAAAATGGGGTAGGTTGAATGGATTATTTACTTAGAGGGTAGGAGATGATCAGTAAAGTAGAGCAGCCAGAAACTTATTTGACTACACAGAACAGGAAGGATTTCTTACTTAGAAATCAAATAGGGGAAAATGATCAGTACTTTGTCCTGAGTTTGGCAGCTGGGAGGAAAAGGAATAATGTGTGTGATGGGGAATCTTACTCACATGGATACAGTCCATAATCCTGAATGTACATTACTAGTACAATTCTACAGATAGTCACGCTCATGGTCCTTCTGGATGAAGAAACTGAGGAGAGAGGCATATCATTCTGTATTTTTCTCTTCCTTAAAATGGAAAATGTTTCCTTTTTCATCCCCAGCCCTATACCACTCTCTCTCTATTTGGCATTGTTTCCAGAATTCTCTGTGAACTTATTAGTCAAACACACACACACACACACACACACACACACACACACATTCAGTCTTCAGTGATTTTTTTGAACATCCATTACCATGTGGCCTATGATTGTTATACCTATAAAGGTTGGTTATACTGAAGTTCAATTGACTTCTCTAAAGATCTTATTTTCTGGATTTGACCTTGCATATGAAGAAAATCATAAGCTCTTTTAGCTACTTTGAGTCATATCTCCTGACCCTTCGTGCCATTTACTCTCCTCTCATCCTATGTATTCCATTTATATTTATTGATTCTGGTCCTCTTCTCACTAGGAGGGCAGTCAATCTTGACAATTACAGTCATGGATGGCCAATATAAATTCTATAACATAATAATTTCTCTTCAGCTCTCTCCATCACTCTCTCTGAACTTCTCATTGAACATTTACTATATGTGTGACCCCAAGAGGATAATTTAATATCTCTGGGCCTCCATTTCCTTACCTGAAAAGTAAGGGTATAGAATCAGTGACCTCTAAGGTTCCTTCTAGTCCCAAATATATGGTCTCATGATCTCATGTCTCTCCCTACCAGAAACCACATGGGGTCCTATTTCATCCAGGACTAGTTGTTGCAATGAAGAATTCCAACCTCAATACCACAAAAAATATTTATCTCAGTTGGATTTGTTTTCAAAATAGATAGAATGGCTATTTATCTTAATTAGTTGAGACTTAATTTACTCATCTGTAAAATAAGACGATTGGACTAGATGAATTTTAAGGTCCTATGAAGTTTAGGATTTAGCACCCTATGGTGTTTCATTTTGTTTTGGATTCCTGGTAACTTGTCTAATTCTTTTTGTGGATGAATACAAAGAGCCCTGGAGGGGAAGCCAAGTTGGAATTTTGACACTTAGTCTGGAGAGCATCCCTCCCTTAAAAGGAACAGCATGATACAACAATAGGAAATCTGGTCTTGAAATGAAAAAGACTTTGGTTCAAGTCCCCTGTCTTTATTTCCAACTAGTTACATGACCCAAAGCAAGTAACTGGACCTTACAGTTTTGCATTTGAATTTCTAGGTTATAGACTATAAATTTCAGAGATATTGATGATCACCAGCATCAGTGGAGCAAGGTTTGAAACTAAGAATTCCTAATGAATACTAATGAGATGAGAACCTCAACCGCCATTCCCCTTACCCTGCTGAGATAAATACTAATATAGATCCTGTGTACCTCAAAGGATTATTGTAAGCATAAAATATGAATAGGTTCATGAGTAACCACTATAATTCAAAAAATATTGTACAAATTTAACCAATTATATGGCTGGGGGTGGATAGAGAGGTCTCTGGACCTGAACGTAGAGGCCTGCACTATGTCAGAAAGCAATCATTGGTCTTGGCTTCATGATCACTGTGTCCCTGGAGAAAGAAACAATTTCGAAGGCAGAGACTGTGACCTCAAATCTGGATTCTGATTTCATTGACCTTGGACATGTCATTGACTTCTCCTTTTCTTAGCTTCTTCATCACTAAAATGGGATAGTTTTTTTAAATTTTTTTTTATTTTTTGGGATAGTTTTTCTAACTGATCTCTAATGTGTTTCCAGCTTGAGATATATGATCCTATGAACCAACAGGGCTGGACAGCCCCAGACAAAGCATATGACCAATTTGTTTTGCTTAAGATAGCAGCTAACTCTACCTACAAGTAAACAGAGCCCTGAATTTTCCTGTACCCTACAAGCTTTCTTCACCACCATAAAACATAGACGAAAGTTTGAAATATCATGGAAGATAGCCTTTTAATTAAGAGTACATTAAAATAAGAAATAAAAAGTTAACCAGCTTGACAGGTTAACATTTTCAAACACAAGAGAGCTGTATGAATGATGGCAGCAAAGTCAGGGTGCCAATTTCTCATGTGATTAGCCCCAGATTATTTCATTTTTAGGGCCATTTCTAATTAGATGCTTGAAATGGGACCCCAAA
Organism: Vombatus ursinus; assembly: GCF_900497805.2. Classification (NCBI taxonomy): domain Eukaryota; kingdom Metazoa; phylum Chordata; class Mammalia; order Diprotodontia; family Vombatidae; genus Vombatus; species Vombatus ursinus. Next base: position 4,404,611 of record NW_020954844.1, read on the forward strand.
AACAAAACCTAAATTATATATGACAAATTTGAGTTTCAATTTCAAGTATTCTGTACATTCTAATACTGAGTTGTGAGTCTATCAGACCATGCTCAGCATACCAAACAATGGCCTACGACATGGACAGAATGTAATATCCAAAAATCAGGCAGTGAGGTCATAGTTTGTGTTTTAGTTTTGTTATTAATATAACCCATCTACACAAGGACTCAGATTTTTAACATAAGTATTCTAACAATGTTGGACTGTGGCTTCCACACAAAGAATATCAAATGCTATAAAAAAAATTAAAATTATCAATATCCTGACAGGTGAAGTAAAAAATCTCAGTAGGTATAATCAGAATGCAATATCTTCTTAAGGTGCTTACAGTGGTAAGGAGAATAAAATTGATCTTTTCCCCTTCATATAAGACACTCCGTTCCCCATCTCAATGCCTTCATACCTGTCCCTTCTGTCTACAGTGGATGCCTTGTACCTCATACAATAATTCATTTTTTCAAAATTCAGCTCAAATAATAATTTTGACATGAAGTATTCCATGATACTAATATACTGCCTTCCCAAATTACTTTGCATTTACTTTGCCTACTGTGTTGGAGTGTCCTGATATAGAGAGGAATCATGGCATAGTGAACAAAAAACTGATTCAGAGTCAGAAAAATATGGGTTCAATTCTTTTCACTGACACAAACAGACTTTGTAACCCTGTGCAATCACTTAATTTCTTAGTGCTCTAGGCAACTCTCTGAGATGACAGGTAGTAGAGAAGATACTCACCTATAGTGGTAAAGGGAGTTTTCTGACCCATGAATTCCCAATACCAAGAAAATCATGTTTGTATCCTATGCATATGAATAGAAAACATGCATATACTTCTCTAATATAAAGTAAGCTCCTTGAGGAAGGTTATTTTTATTTGTTCATTCATTAATTTATATTTTTTTATTTTTTATTTTTTAGTTTATTTTTCTTCAAACCTAGTATAGGATTTAGACACGATACACACTTGTTGGTTTATTGGTATAAAGTGGCATAAAGGTAATCATAAAGGTGATATATGAATATCAAAGGAAGGGGACTGGTCATATAGGGAAATTAAAAGATTATAGTTAATCTAAAAAAAAGATTATGTTAAGAAATAAAGTCGTTGGGAGATTGGAATGTTTCTTGATTTTCTTTATATTACTAACCCTTAAAATAGTGCCTGGAAATAAGTAGATTCTAAATAAAGACTTCTCATTTGATGGAGAAATAGTCTGATTGTTTCATTGTTGTTTATAAAATGTCAAAAGATCTATTTTAAAGCTTACAATATTCTGTGTAGATGTCTCCTGGTGGAATTATATAATGAGTGCTGCATTGGAGGAACAGATGTGATTGGGGTGTTATTCAGAGTATTGGAGGGAATACTTGTATTGATGAGACCTTTAATGTATCAAAACATTAAGCCATGAAAACAATAAAGAACTATAAAAATAGTTGTGAACATACCTACATATTTGAGAATCTATAACTCTATTGGTACAACTCAGTTCTCCACTGTTTCCAGCCACAGTCTCTTGACAAGTAAACTAAATCAATGATTTTCAGAAGTTATTTTGTAAAACCTGATGAAATTTTGCTCTGGGCCTACCTAAACTGGTCTGTGGCCAACAGAAATTCAATCTTTCACTAGACAAATGTTGATGCCTTTCTATCCCAACACTTGGCAAAGCAAGCAGCTACATTTTAATCTAAGAAATAATTATGTGAATCCATAGGTTCAGAAGTCATCCAGCAAACATAAGAGGATAAAGAGATGAATCTTATTGCTTGGGAACTCCATGCTGTTGAGTATTGAAGAGACTTTTTCTTCACCTAACATTAACAATATAGGGATCTGCTCTGTTCCCTTGAAATGTATTCTAGATATTATGTAGAGCCTTCTATGTCTTGTCAAACCTAATGAACTCCATCAAATTCTAACCATTCACATTGAAACAAATTATGCTGCCAGAACGGACCTAGAAAGCATTGCTGGGATTATAATGAGCTGGGCATAAAACTGAAGACCTTTGGGGATGTGAGTAATGTTTTCATCACTTCTGCTGATTGAAGGTATAGGCTTAAGGATAGAAAGTTGTATTTTTTGAAAAGTATATTAAAGAAGTGAGGGAGGAACCAGTTTATAAATTAGTATTTAGCAAAACAAATTGCTTTCTAGACAACAGGTAAAATATGGGAATTATGTGTTTTCAAATAGAGATAGAATGAATCTAATGAGGGCAGTAAAAATAATATTTCCTGAGACTTGCAGAAAAAAAAAAACAAAAAAAAGACATAAGGAAAATATGCACACACACATCAACAATAGAAAAAAGCAGTAGAAAGCAACTAACATTCCTACAAGATGAAATTGAAAAACGAGACAGTAAGAATCCCAATCTAATGAGTGGAGGGAAATAAGTATTTGAATGCAAGAGGGTGAATAGAAGAACCCATGGGAGATATTGAAATAAACTAACTAAAACAGAGAAAGAAAAGAGAATATGGTTCAGGACAGAGCCCTAGGGGATACTCATATATAAAAAGTAGAGCACAGATGATTATCTAACAAAATCAAGTCAAATTAGTCAACAAGTATTTATTAAGTGATTGCTATGAGCACTACATATGTTCTGGGAATTTTTAAAAAAGAAAAAAAAAGCATTCCCAAAGAGTTTGCATTCTAATGGTGGTGATAATGTGCAAATAACTGTTAGGAGTATCATTGATGCTTAGAGAAAAGAAAATATCCTGAAAAAGATATTGATCAACAGTATCAGTGATAGTAAAGAGGTGAAGAAGGATGAGGACTGATTAAAAATAACTTTTAAACATGACAATTCAGAAATCATTACTACCTTGAAGAGCTTTTAGTCAAATGACTAGGTCCAAAGCCAGATTACAAAGGCTTAAGAACTGAATGAGACCAGGCAAATGACAGTAAAGAGCACATGACTATTAAAGAGAAGATATAGAGCAATAGCTTGAGGGGATAGCAGGGTCAAATGAAAATTTCAACTGGGGATAGAAGAAATCCATGTATGTTGGCAGGTAATAAAGAAAGCATGTGTGCATTAAAGAGAGATTAAAGATTATACAGAGGGAGCAATCAAAGGGGAAAACTTGAGGATTAGTGTGGGGAAGCATTCAACAAGGGGTACAGTATTGGCAAAGCAGATGACCAACTCTTTCAGTCTAAAACTAAGTAGGCATATGAAACAGTGGGGCCCAGATGATATTAGATATTGGACATTTTAGTTGATCCAGTCAGCTTGGCTTATTCAGCATCACGTGAGTAAAAATAGAAAAGTGAAATGGAGGTGGCAACTCATATATGGAGGTTGACAAAATGTGGGTTGTGAAAAGACAAGCTGAAAAGAGGTTAGGTGGTAGAATACAGTGAAAAACTGAACTGGTTAATGATATGGTCAAAATTATTAAGGGAAGGAAATGATGGCAAAGTCTGCCTTCTTTGTTTTAAAAATTAAGAAACTAAATCTCATGTTGAATAATTTACCGAAGGTCAAAAAGCTTGTGCCAAAGGTGATGCTGAACTTTTGGTCTCTTAATCAAGAGACCAAGTAATATCACACTGCTTCTCAAACACAAGCTCCTCTTTTGTCTTCACTCAAATTGTCATCATCCAATTTCAGGCCCTCCTTTCCTCATCCTTAAACTCCTAGAATTACTTTTAAAGTGCTCCTACTTCTTCCCCTTTTTCCATTGTCCAATTAATGTTCCCCATAGCTGTCAAATGAACTTTATCAGGACCAGGAGTATCCAAGTCACTTTTCTGCTCAAACATCTTCATTTTTCCTTTTGCCTCTAGAATCCAATAATAATAAATGATTTGAGTACTGTGCCCTTAGGCATAAAAAACATATTTTAGAAATAATTTTATTAGATCCTCAGGAGAATCCTTTGACTTAAGTATTGACAGGTATTTTTGTACTCATTTTGTAAATGAAGATTGATTCTGAAAGAACATACATGGCTTACCCTGGTTCACATGCCTGGTGTGTGCCTGAATCAGGATTTGGAATCCAGGCTTTGCTCACTGCAGGCCAGTGTGCTTCTCCATGCTGGCATTTAAAACTGTCCACAGTCTGGATTTCATCTATCCATTTTCAATTTCTTTTACACTCCTATGATCATGTCATACCCTATCTTAATAAGTTCCAGTAGCTTCCTGTTGCCTGTACTACCAGACAGAACCTCCACTGACATTTAAGAACTGTCACAAATAGCCTCTGGATTCTTCATTAAATCTATGGTCCAGCCAACCTAGTATCCTTGCTGCTCATCACACACAAATTCCCATTTCCATTATCTATGCCTTTACACAACCTATTCTTGCTTTTTGATATGACCTTCCTCCTTAACTCCACGTCTTAGGAACCTTAGCTCTTTTTGAATCTCAGCTCAAGTACACCTTCTTATATGAAGACATTACTGATGTCCCGCAGGTTCTAGTGCCTCCTCCATCCTGAAATTACTTAATTAACTAATTCCTTTGTCAATATTTGGTATATAATATTATGTGCACATGTGCTTTCCCCTGATAGATTTAAACTCCTTGGGAGCAAGGACTATTTCTTTTATCTTTGTATGCCCAGAGAATAGCACTATATTTGTCATGCATTAGTTGATTAAGGTCTGGTTGATAGATTGATTACTTCCTTTCACACAATCTGCATTCAAGAAAAATTGTATGATCTCAATGAAATCCTTTCTTTTATTAAGGCCAAAGTAAAGGGACACCAGCTCCAGGACACCTTCTCTGATTCTCCACATCAACAGTAGTCCTCTTTTTTTTTTTTTAGGCAATTGGGGTTAAGTGACTTGCCCAGGGTCACACAGCTAGTAAGTGTCAAGTGTTTGGTCTGAGGCCAGATTTGATCTCAGATCCTCCTGACTTCAGGGATGGTGCTCTATACACTGCACCACCTAGCTGCCCCCTCTTATTGTTTTAACAACATTTTGATTAGATACTTCTTCACAATTATCATATCATTCACACTTATCATCTATTGTATTACTTGTGAGTATGATTCCTATTAAGCAACCAAAACCCCATTTCCCCCCATTTTTATCACAGTTACCACAACAAACTAGTCAATTAATAAATATTTGTTGAATTATTTCATTTAATCATCACCATATACTTGGGAGGGATGTATTGTAAGTATTATTTTTCCCATTTTCCAGATAAGAAAACTAAAGCTCTAAATGATCAACTATATTTGCTCAAGATCAGCTTTATTGAATGGTAAACTCAGGACTATTTCCCTAATCTTTGGTCCTTCAAGGTTCATGTATATTTTCATTCCACTATACTTCATATTCCTAAGAGTTGATAAAAGTGTGAAGCACAGCTGGTAAGATTTGGACTCAGGAAGACCTGGGTTTGAATTCTGCCACAGTCACTTAGCACCATAGATTAAAACATGGACCAGAACTTAGTCGTCATGTAACCCATGTTCCTTTAAGGCCCAGAGGAAAATTGAATCACTCATGTTATTGTAAATAGGAAAATAGCATAGTCAAAATTTGAATACAATCCCAATCTAGTGCTTCCAACTTTAGTGATTTTCCCCTTGACTTCATACGTGTGACTGGCTAGCATAGTGGCCCCAAGTAAGTCACATAGTCTCCCTCAGCTTCAGTTTCCTTATTTGTAAAATGGAAATGATGAGACTTGTATTAAAATCGCATGACTATTGAGAGGGTCAACCAAACTCACTTATACTAAATGACTGGCAAACCTTAAGGGCTACAGAAATCTGAGCTCCTTTTACCTTAAAATAACTTTCCCAAAATAATGTGGGACAAGAGTCAGAAAAACTGATTCAAATCCTGGCTTTGCCTCTTACTACTTGTATGACCTGGGGCAAATTACTTGTCTTCTCAGGGTCTCAGTTTTCTCACATGCAAAATGAGAAAATTGGACTATATTACCTAAAAGCCTCCTTCCAGCCCTAGAAGCATAAACCTATAGTCCAGTGTACAAATGTTGTTCATGTTTGATTCATCTATTACTGGATTGATCCATTTCCTTCTACCTTCTCTTCCATGACATCAGAATATGAACTATACAAATTAACACTAAACAATGTGTAATTCTATATTGTAATTCTATATAACCTTCTAATCCATTTGATTAGTGTAAACATCAGAATATCTGATTTCAAGTCTGGTCTCAGACATGTATTAATGATATGATACTGTTGAAGTTACTCATCTGTCTGCCTCAGTTCCTTCATCTGTAAAATGCAAAAAAAAATAGTACCTACTTTCTTGCTTATGGATAATAAATTAAATTATATCTGCATGATTTGCAATACATAAAGCATATTGTTGTTGTTGTTGTTATTGTTGTTACTGATTTCAAACAAGATTAGAAAAGTCATGAGGGTAGGGCCTTGCAACCAGTAAATTTGTTTTGAATCTCTTGTTCCCTTTCAATCTAAAACAATCTGGGAAACAATTATTAAGTGCCTACTCTGAATCTTTCACTGTGTTAAGTTCTAAATATGCTAAGACAAAAAGAGAAGAAAAAGAACACATGCCTTGAAGGACCCTACATGCTATTAGGGAGAGTCATTGTGTACATAGATAAGTAAAAATAATGCATATAAAGAATAAATAACAAAGTATTTGGGGATAGGGGACTGGGAGAATAAAAGGGCACACCAATAAGAAATGGTTCTCCCCATAATTATTAGGTTAGGACTGGCACTGAAGAAGGTCCACAAACATTAACCAAGTTAATGAGACAGATATAAGTGGGAGGTGCAAATTTAAAAAAAAAATCTTATCTTTTTTTTCTTTTTTTGTCTGTGTTTTTTTTCACAAGATGACTAACATAGAACTGTATTTTGCATGACTGCTCATGCATAATCTACACTGAATTGCTTGCCTTCTCAATGATGAGAAAGGGGAGGAAGATTGGAAAAAGTCTAGAAAACAAAAATGAATAATTGTTTTCACATGTAAATGGGAAAAATAAAATATAAAAAATTTATTATTATTATCTAAACCTGAAAGTTCAACTAAAGAACAAACTTCCTGATTCCTTTTTGCATGAGAATCATCAACTATGTTTCAAAGTCCTGCTAGTCTCATACAGCAGGAAGGCAACATATGGGAGAAACCACTTGTATAAGAAAACTGGTCAATAATAAGTCAGGCAATAAACATTCATTGAGTACATACTATTTGCCAGTCATGGAGCTGAAGGGTAAAAAATATAAATAGAAACAAAAAGACAATCCCTGCTCTCAATACACTCAAATATAGGAAGATCACATAAAAGGAACCTGAAGAGAGTGAGAAAGGGAAGGGAAAGTACCTAGCTCAGGGCATGATGGAGAAGTCCATAAGAGATAGCTGATCTGGGAACTTTCCTTATATGGAGGTTCTGAGAAGAGCTCTCTGCTCTGCCCTCCAATCAGAGGGACCCCAGTAGAAAAGGCTATTGCTAAGGTATGACTACTAGGGCTGAGATGATCTTGCAGAATGATAAGGCTCCTGAGGTCATGATGGAATACAGCCTGGTGGGAAATGAATAGATTTTGCATGAAATCTTGAACGCTTCCTAAAAAAGAAACATTGGGCAACAAAATCTCACTTGAAGCTTGACAATTTAATTGGTCACCATGGTCCTAGCAAAGACAGTTTTCTTTTCTATTTCTTACAGGTGAGTCAGTGTATTTTTCTCTCTTTTTAAAAATGATTTAATTGAGAAATGAGGCTAGATGAGGAAGGGAGGGTGAGAGTTCCAAAATTTATTCAAAAGCCCCACATGAACTAAATAGGACTCTGAGTAACATAGATTAAATGGAATGAGCTATAAAACTACCTCAAATAAAGATAACAAAATCAGAGGTGTTTTTTCTGTTTTTCTGTTTTTGTTTTGGTTTGATTTTTTTAAGGCAGCATGTTTATAACATCACCTTCCAACCCACATGCATACATAGAGCAGACTCCCATGACCCTAGTTCAAAAAAGGAGGGAGAGGGAAATGGTGGAAGGGAAAATGCCTACTATGGTTGGCTACTTACCTTGAAATCAGTGGAGGTGACCTGGTGAAACAAGATAAGAGAGATGAGGATGAATAAAACAAGATGGGAGGGAGTTTGTCTGCAGCAAAACACCAGTGAAAAATTGAGAAGCAAGAAGCAACAGAGTTCATTAGGGCTGCATACTTAAAGAATGCATTTAAAAATTTAGACCTTCTCATCCAGTTTTGACCGAACCTAGGGTGGGATCACACACTGGCATTCAAAGGCAATTCGAATTTGGTAGAACCTGGTCCCAAGTGAGAAAAAGGAGCTGCATCTTGAATCTTTGCTTAGTCATAGTTGGTATCTCTCTTTCTCTCTCTCTCTCTCTCTCTCACACACACACACACACACACACACACACACATCCACTGTACCACCTATCTGAGGATGAAAAAATGATAGCAAAATTCACCTTCTCAAGAAGCTTATAGTCTAATGTGGAGGCAACATGCAAAGAAATATATATAACCATGATATAGACAAGATAAATTAGAAATAATATTAGAAGGAAATTATTAGCATTAAGGGAGATCAGGAAAGTTTTCTTGCAGAAGGTGAAATGTTGGATGAGAATTGAAAGAAGACAGAGACAACAAATTAAGGAAGAGTTACTCTTGGTTTCTGAGAGGTTGAGACCCCTCAAAGACTGAAGTACGAGATGTGGTCGTCTAGAATGAATTCACAGACTCAAGCGATCTTTAAGTCAAGATGGCAAAAGTTTATTGTTACGTTATACAGCAGTCAAAGATTGCTAAGGAACATGTAACCTCAGAGGGGCACAGTTAAAGTTTATATAGGATAAAATAAAATAAATATGTCCCAAATATGCTAACTAGGTGATTCAGAACAGGATTAGGGAGTGGTTAAGGAGTTGTCAGTTCTCTCTTTCTCTCTCTCTCTCTCTCTCTCTCTCTCTCTCTCTCTCTGTTTTGTGAGGCAGTTGGGGTTAAATGACTTGTCCAGGGTCACACAGCTAGCACGTATCAAGTGTTTGAGGCTGGATTTGAACTCAGGTCCTCCTGAGTTCAGAGTCAGTGTTCCATCCACTGTGCCACCTAGGTACCCCAGGGTCATCAGTTCTTAAAAGAAGATCTGGTCTGCCACCAATCAATGTCTTGTTTGACAAGATAGATGTAGGGAGTATACACATGTCTTAGGTCTAGAATACACATAATGGGATGTCCAGGATGTAGATGATGAGGTAGGGTGGTGGTATGGATACTCCAGTGGGTATGAATATCTTTATGACACAGTAAAAAGCCAAACTAATAATTCCTTCAGGTGCACTTGTAACTGCACCAGGGAGAGAGATAAGTGTCTTGCTGGGGCCCACTCATGAATAATTGCTAGGTACAGTGTCCTTGAGCTGGGGGGAAATTGCCAGGGATAGGCTCAGGTTCTTAAAATCTACCCAATAGCTAACTAACATTCAGATTCCTTAAGAGTCTTGCCAATATGGCGGATGTTCTAATAGACCTTGTCTTTGACTGAAAGAAGGCTTGGGTCAAATTCTTTCAGGCAGGATTGTGTGTTGTGATTTTGGGGTCCCAACACACCTAAACCCCTAAACCTCAAGTTTTTGGTGGCCCATATGGGGAAACTCCATAACCCCAAATTCTTCTTCAGTCAAGACTGGAAGGTATGTAAGCCTCCCCCATTTCTTTCTTGCCCTGCAGTTGGGATTGGTCCACTGGTTCAATTTTAGGCCATGGACCTGTATATACCTATAGCAGCATAGAGGACAAGGCTGGATGCCCTATCTGGAAGCATATGCCCAGTCTATCAAATCTCTCAATGGGAACACTATAGGGGCTTTTTGGTTTCCTGAGGCTTACTTGCTCCCTTCCCTCTACACCCCTGAATCCTCCTTCATGGAGGTTACAAGGAAAAGTCAGAAAAGGTAAAAACATCTTGGCAAATTGTAGAGGTTTTGTGATTGATCATTAAGGAGTTTTGAAACACCTCCTTACATCCCTGGTTATTCCCTTCTATTAAGTCAAAAGGGTATCTGTTAACCCCTCTCATAAGGGTAAGAGTTTCACCCTTTCCCCCCTCACCTTTGATTTCACACTCTCTCACTTGGGGAAAGGAAGGAGGATAGAGAGGCAGCAGCTGCATCATGGTCCCCACTGGCAACAGACTTGGGCCCTAGGGCAACCTTTGCCTGGAAGCATCACCCACGTTCATCACATCCTACTCAATGTAAAGAAGCTAGCTTCCAAACCTGGGTAAGCACGCTCTTTAAAGTTGTAGTTTTAACTATTAAGGATGAGATGTTGATTCTCTGTGTAAAGTAATTTGGAAATGCATTTAACAAAACTGAAGTCACCTGATTGGTAATGAATGGGTTTGTTTCAAGTTTCAAATTGGTGAACTTTTTGTATCAGTTATGTCAAGCAACTTTTCATAATTTGGTTACTGCTAAAATAATTTAGCTAGTGTTGGTTATTGTTTTAATGTGTAAACTTGCCAAAAAACTTGTTTGGGTTTTGTCTAGCTGAGAATTTGCAAGTATATGGAAATAATCTGTAACAATTGGCTTTTTACAATAGGACAAATTTAAATTTGAGATGCAAATGCTGGAAAAGTTTTTTCCTAAGCTGTGTTTAGTGAAACTTACTGTTTGAAGTAAAAGCTCATCAGATTTTATTTTGCGTTGTGTGTTGGGTCATCATCCATTGATAATCAATAATCCACCATCTGAGAGAAATGACACAAGCTACTCAGAGAATGTGATACTGGTGGGAAGTCAGCATCAGGAAAACCTGAGAGGATAATTTTAGCTTCAGTCTAAGAAGGGATCCTTCTAGCTCAGTTTCCCCATTCTGTTCCTTTGAAAAGTAATGTTACAGGGGCAGCTAGGTGGCACAGTGGATAGAGCACCAACTCTGGAGTCAGGAGGACCTGAGTTCAAATCTGGCCTCAGACACATAATACTCACTAGCTGTGTGATTCTGGGAAAGTCATTTAACCCTAAATGTCTCAACAAAAAAAAAAAAGAAAGAAAGAAAAAAAGAAGAAGAAAAGGAATGTTACCCACCTGGCTATTTCTGAGTCAGGCTATGAGGTGAATTTGATACTGCATGGTTGGAAAACTGAATTATCTGAATCCAAATAGAGCTAAGAATGTTTATCCTGTCATATCTGGGCCCTACAGTGTTTTCTGTCAGATTTGTGTCTTCCAGACTACAGGCCATTCACCTACAGTTGGTAGCAAACAACAAGTACCAGCCAATATCCTCCCCATCATTCTCTGAATGCAGCCTGTGCTCAACCTCCTCTTTGGGACCCCCTTGAGGTAGGTAAAGCTCTATGCCCCTTGCCAGCAGGAAGCAGTTTCAGAAGCCAAGACCTTTGCCCCTTACCCCAAAAGAAGTTGGGTCCCATTTGTTTGATGAGTGATGATGAGGATGGGATATGGACCCCAGAAAAGGAAAACCCTGGACTTTTCCATATGACCAAATCTCTGGTGTTTACCTGAGGCTATAATCCCATTAACTGGCCTTTAATTGTGGCTATGCTCAATCTCCCAATTCTCTATTGCCTTCAACCTAGCCTGTCCCTGCCTTGTTTTACCTCCCTTTGGCCCCTGGCCATTTCCCAGCCTTAATACTAGCTAGGCTCCATTCTCCCTTGGCCACATGGTTCAGGTGCCTGGCATTTTATTACCTCATAGTCCTTCCCCCTAGACTACTTGCCACCCCTATATCTCTCCCACATTTTTTGTATATATAAGGTCTATCTTGTCTCCATTAAAGTCCTCAGATTCTTAAAATCTAGCCAATAGCTCACTAATGTTCAGATTCCTTAAAAGTCTGGCCAATATGACAAATGTTCTAATAAATCTTGTCTTTGGCTGAAGAAAGAAAGAAAGAAAGAAAGAAAGAAAGAAAGA
>NW_020954844.1:4416608-4428086 GCF_900497805.2 Vombatus ursinus
AGAAAGAAAGAAAGAAAGAAAGAAAGAAAGAAAGAAAGAAAGAAAGAAACTGTCGGGATAGTTTTTCTGAGGCTAGGGAGAAATTGGCGTCCAAATACAGGCACCCAAGCACTCCATCATTACCAATCTGCTTCATTGTAGGTGTAAACAAACAAACAAATGAACAAACAAACAAACAAACAAACAAACAAATGGTGCTCTCCACACTGAGTAAATTACAGGTCCAGCCAATAACAGCAACAACAACCATAATCATAATCATGATAATAACTTGGTCTAATAGATTGAAAGCCAGCTTTAAAGCCACCAAATCTTTGTTAAAGTCCTGGTTCTGACATATACTACATAATTATGTGACCCTCGCAAGTCACTTAACTTTCACTAATCTGGGCAATTGAGGAGACAAGTTGAAGAAAAGATATTGAGCTGCTTTCATTAGATAAATTTTGTTACCCTTATGGTTCCCTATAACAATGAAAGAACCCATCTCCTTCCCTATGAAAACATACTGGTGATTTGCTATAGTGGATGGAGCGCTGGGGTTTGGAATGCAAGACGACTGGGTTTGAGCCTTTCCTCAGACACTTACTGGCCTTGGGACCATGGCCGATTTCCATGTGTCCCTAAGCAACACCCCAGGAATTTTAAAAAGTAATAGTTATAGATGGATTGAATTGTATTTGGATGCAGACTATTGCCCACCCTGATGGAACCAAAGATTCTTCACATATTCATTCTGTGACACAATTGAGAAATTATTCCATTATTCCACAATTTTTTCCAGAATAATAATGAGCTCACTTAGAGAGAAGGGGGAAAAAAGAGATCCTGGGATAGCATTTGTGTGTGTGTGTGAGTGTGTGTGTGTGTGTGTGTGTGTGTGTGTGTTTGGTTTGTTTGTTTCTTAGTGGAAAGGAGACAATGAATTTTGTTTTGTCCAGGATGAGTTGTAGAGGCTTATGGGATTTCCATTGGGAATATTGAACAGACAGTTGATGATATGGGATTAGAGCTTAGGAGAATGAGTGAGACTTAATATATCTATCTATCTATAGATAGATAGATAGATAGATATCAGCTATTCATTCTGAAAGAGAAAATGATTGAACACTGGGGAGGATATGTGACTGGAAAGCGGGATAGTAGGGACAAGAGGAAAAGAGGACTTAGGATATGAGAGTCCATTTAGAGAATGAGATATGAATAGCAATCCAGGAAAAGAGACAGAAAAGCTGTGGTCAGACATACAGGAGGAAAACCCAGTGAAGACAGGAAAATGAAACCTGAGAATGCAGCAAGTATCAAGTCAACCAGCAGAAACATTTCTCACTACACTTGGACAAGAAAAAAAAGTATGTCTATTTATTCAGCTCTTTAGTAAAATTGCTTTGGCCCAGATATTACCACGAAACTTCAGAGCTGAAAAAATGCAGCTCAATACATTACAATTCAAACTGAAGGATAAAAAACAGAAACAAGTTCTAGGGGGCTTTAGAAGGACACAAGCATTGACAGCCTTTCCAATGGTAACTCTATGAATGATTAATCCAAATCTGCCCCATAACCACAAAGTGATGTTTTGAAATAATATTTGCTCAGATTTTCAAACACATATGTCTCTCTTGGATAGTTTTACAAATTTGACATCATTATAGTCATATAATGTTAAAAAAAAACACCAAAAAAGTTGGCGTACTGTGTACTTCATCATGCATAAATCATGGATAGATAGATACATAGATGGATAGATGATAGATAGATAGATAGATAGATAGATAGATAGATAGATAGATAGATAGATAGATAGATAGATATAGATAGATAGATAGATAGACAGACAGACAGATGGGTAGATAGGTAGATAGGTAGATAGATAGACAAAGGTTGTGAGACAATGTGGTATAGTTGAATACATGGAGAATTTGGATGTAGGAGAAAATGAAATTTGAACTGCGGCTCTCAAAATGTTGAGTTTCAATGTCTTGGACAAATTAATTCACTTTTTGAGGTTGTTTTCTTCCCTGTAAAATGAGAGAGCAGTACCTGTGTTAGAGATAACACTGTAATGGAAGGTGATCTGGCCTTTGACACCAGAAAGACCTGAGTTCAAACTTGATTTCTCATCTATGTAGCCAGAGATAAATCAATGAACATTCCAGTGTTCCAATCAACCCTCTAAGATGTGAATTCATGATTTTATCTGGTGATGATAAAATAGACACCAGGAATTCCATATTCCTCTGAAATCATAGATTGAGAATTCCATTCTCTGCCCCCCCATCATGAAGCTATTAATAGTAGAGAGAGAAATAAAGAGAGATAATGTGTTTTATACTATTATGCATGTATTAAGGCAGTATCTATGTGTTTATGTGTATATACACACATATGCATATATTGTCTCCTTTCTCCTAACACTTCTCCAAGTGAGATTTTATTTCCTTCCAGGAGGGAAAGTAGGAAGTTGGGGTCAGAAGCTTGGCCTCTCTGTTTTCCCCAGAGAGAAGGGGTACTGAGTTAGAAATACATCTGTTTACTCCCTTAAATATTATTAGTCAAGGAAATGTGAATTTGAGGTAACTATTTTAATGGAGAAAACAGGACCTCAAGCTTTATATCCAGAACTTGACTCCCCTACCACTAAATACAAGTTCTTTAATGACTAGCAATTAGTGAAGAAATTTATTTATATAATACAATAGCAACACAGAAATCAGAGAAAGTATACGTAGGAGAATATACACCACATAATGCAGAATGACGGAGCTCTCCCATTGGGAATAAGGTAATTCAGCTTAACTAAGAGAGAAAATACAATATTTTACCCAAGGGGAAATTCTCTGAAACCTCCAGCATAGCAAGCTGAAGGCTTGGTTGATTGGTTGGTTGTTTTTTTTTTTAATTTTGTTTTGTTTTTTTTATAGTCAAAGAGGACCAAATTGACATCACTGTCAGGGTTAATGTACTATGTGTCTGACTGTGGCTGATCAGACCAATGTGAACTTGAAGGTTCTAATACTAGTTGAGTACAAATAGTCTGTATGAACATTTGAAATGGAAATATCTTTAAATTTGCTCATCTCGCTTTTCTTTTGAGCTACTGCATTTTTGTTTTAGATTGTTATTATCAGCATAAAACTGAATTTCATCTGCCTTCTTATTGAGTGAAGAATACTTCATCTCTCTAAGTTTTGCTTACACTTTACTTTTGGTGGAGTTAAATTCTGCCTGCTTAGAGGTAGACAATCTGTCCTGGTAACCCACTGCTGCTTTAGTCCACTGAGAAGATGACCCCATGCCCTGAGCAGCTTTTGTGCGTGATTGTGACTACAACTCCCAATGTAGACATATCTACTGTTTTGTCACTTGCCCATCACCACAGGACTTCAAAGTAGTTAAAAATGGTATGTTTTTTGACTTATGTATAAATTACATTTAGGTCTTGCTATCTCTCCAAAGTCATCAGAGTCCAATGACAAGACAGAGTCAAGATGACATGTGATGGCTTGGAATGCAGTGGATGACCCTGGCATGTTTGATGTCCAACCAAGCTCTAAGTGCTCCATTGTATCTGTGCCGCCTTCATGGTTTGTTGCACAAATTGTTCACATCTGCCCGTTCTGCTGGCGAAGACTTCTCATGCTTGATGTAGACATCCTCTAACTCTCTGATATCCTCAGCCTGATTTAGCCCCTCTGCCAAAATGGTTTTTACCAGGTTATGGCCACTGTATATGCTACAGCTTCTTGGACCCACGGGTGAGAGTCAGGTGGCAGGTGGATACCAACAGTGGAAAGCAGCCTTGAAAAAGGGTCAAAATGCACTACACCAGAGCTACTAGTCTGCCTTTTATATCCCATACATCAAACAAGCTAGGCATAGGGACATGGTGGAGAATGCTAGCTTTTTTCTTGTTGCATTCTTCTCAAAGTCTTCTCACTTTTGCAATCTGAAATGAGGTTGACAGCACCTATCTTCTCACTTCAAGATAGAAACCAGAGGAGACCAAAGAGCCAGAAGAGATTCAAGAACTTAAAAGAAATTGAAAAGATTCAAAGACTGCACCCTCCTCTCCCTGACTCTTGCCAACTCTGCCCCATGCTTTGTATAGGTATGGGGCATCCTCACTAACGAGGATAGAGTCTTATATGTGTAGGTATTGGGACTTAGGTTACACTTAGCATATGGTGGGCACCATGCAAACCATGAGGAATACAAACACAAGCAAGCCTGTCCTCAAGCAGTTTTCTTTTTAAAAGGATAGAACCCATATCAAGAGCTGCATGTGGGGCAGGTATATTCTTAGAGGAATGGTATAGTTATAGTGGGGGAGTGGCTTGCATGTTTTGTTCTGGGGAAGGTAACCTTAGTATCAGAGACCAGAGAACATGCATAGAGTCTGAAGTTGAATTTTAAGGGCAGGGAGATAGGAGATAAAGATGACATCCAGTGTCAGGAAGACTGGTAAGGGAACTGCCATGGAGATCTAGGTCCAAGAAAAATAGAGAAAGTGGCTCATAGGCACAAATACATTATGTAATACTCCAACGATCTATTGTTGTTTTCTATTTTGTTTTGCTTTGTTTTTCTATGCAGAATTTCTTTTATAGAAAACTTCATCTACAGATGCAGATAGATCACAAAGTTTTTATAATTTAGTAGAGAAATCCTGGAAGGCTACATGATTCATCAAGAAATAAACAATCAGTTTGACGGTATATGTTGCTGTTGTTTTTGCCATTACCGCTGCTATTGTCATTGTTGCTATTGTTTTCATCAATGTTGCCTTCATTGTTTTTGCTGCTGCTACCATTATTGTTGAGGTTTTTGGTATTGCTACTGTGGTTATCTTTGTTGTTACTGTAGTTGATGCTATTGCAGTTGTTGGTTCTGCAGTTGCTACAGGTTTTTTGTTTTTGTTTTTGTTTTGTTTTGTATTTTTTTTTGTTGCTGTGATCATTGTAGTTACTGCAGTTGTTTTTTGCAGTAGTAATGGTTATTGAAGGATACCTTCAAATCTCCTGTACAGGTAGGGTGCACTTTAATATCTCATAAAGAAATAGATAGTAAAAAGGTGAAGAAATAAATAAGAAAAAAAGGACAGAAACTGATGGTCTCTGAAAAGCAGACTGGAGACATGTGCTCAAAATACAGAAAAGATGCTAATCCTGGAAATCAAACTGAGAATAGGAGGCAGAGAGTTTCCCCAAAGCAGAAGATACAAACATTAACTGTGAGCCAGTTGCTTCTTCATTCAAGAGTAGTAGGAAGCAATGACTGGATTCCAAAGTATTACCCAACCTGGACACCAGCATTTGTGCTAGTTTTAACTATGGCCATCTAGTTGTCACAATGCATACATAGTACATTGAAGTCTGAGTCAGAAAGATCTGTGTTTCAATCCTTCTTCAAATACTTAGTAGCTATGGGACACTGGACAAGATACTTTGCCCTTCTTTGTATCAAGATATATAAAATATGTAAAATATAAAATATGTAGGACATGTAAAATAAGAATATAACAATACCTACCTCCCATTGTTGTGGAAAATCAAATGCAATAACTTATGTAAACATATGAAAAAGAAAATACAGACAAATATTAAACTATTATGTAAATATTAGTTATACTGATGGTGATGGTGATGATAATGATGAAGATGATGATGAGGATGATTTTGTGTTAGCTAGGCTGACCTGATTAGAGTGGTAAATACTGCAGCAGAGAGAAATGCACATCTTGGTTCAATCCAACTAGAAAATTTGCATGGTTGGCTAACATGTATTTTCTTCTTCAGAATCTGAAATGGAATGGACTTTTAAAGCTTTCTAATCTAACAAGCACCTGGCTAAGAATCCATTCCATGCCATCACCTCATACAGATTATGTTTGAAAATCTCAACTGTCTTCCAAAGCAGCCCATTACACTTTTAGATAGTTCTCATTCAGGGTATATATTCCCTATTTTTTATATAATTGTCTTATTTTTTCCTTGCCCTTTGTATGTTAGAATGTTTGCCTCTTGATGATTCCTAAGCCCCTGTTTAAAAAGAAAAATGCATGTGTGTGTGTATAGAATGTGTCCATATATAGATACGTATATATCCATACATTTCTATTTCTATCTGTCTGCTGTCTCTCTCTCTCTCTCTCTCTCTCTCTATCTATCCATCTATCTATCTATCCATCCAACTATCTATCCATCTATCTATCCATCTATCTACCTATCTATCTATCTATCTATCTATCTATCTATCTATCTACCTATCTACCTATCTATCTATCTCCTCCATTGTGTGGAGCTGAAATGTGATTTTTTTTTCTTTGAAGACTTCTCCCCACTCTTCTGGGACCAAGCAGAATTAGATTAATTCCTCTTTCATATTGGTGACATTCTTATGCTTATAGGTATTTATTCAATCCCATTTGGAGAAAAGTGAAGGTCACTACCATTTGGGATGCCTAAGAAAGATGATGTAGGAGAAATTATTTGAGCTGAATAATGGAAAGAATGATGGATCAGAAACAAAATACCTGGATTCAATCCCTGGATTTCCATTTATTAATAATGTGACTTTGGACAAGGTCCCAAACCTTTCCTTGTACTCAGTTTCTTTGTCTGTCAAATGAATGGACTATGTTAGATGAGTTTCAAAATCCTTACCATCTCTAAATTTCTGATCTTATGACAAGCAATATTTTAGCAAGCACAGGTGTGAAAGCTATGAATACCAAGCTGAGATAATAGTAAGGACTAAAGGACATCTAATGACAATGACTTTGTCTTTGACTTATGCTTTAATATCTAAAAAGTGATGTATCCCAAGAGTCACTTTGGTATAGCCATTAATCTCATGACATTTAGTGATGTTCTGCCAAAACTTGCCAGATTTTGAACCTGTCAGTCTTATTTCTGTTAGGCTCTGAGAAGCTGAAAACTTTATAGACGTTCATTCCCATTAATGAGCATGGGTGCCCATTACTGCAATATCTGAGTTTCCCAATAATGGTAAGTTCAAGATCAAATTATGGGGCTGAGGAATTCAGGAAGCTCTCATGAGATTTGTACATTGTGAATCTGATAAGGGATATCATTGTGGTACTGAATATGCCTTGTCAATTAAAATAAGTATGTGAATAACCAAGAAGGAATGACTTTAGGAGAAGATTCAGGAATGATGATAAATAACAACTAACAGTTATGTTGTATTTTTAAATGCATAAATTGATTCACTTATCTCATTTTATCTTTGCAACAACTCTATTATTATCTTATCTTTATGGGTGAGGAAACTGAGACAAAGAGATTAAGTTACTTGCCTAGAATCACACAGTTACCTAGTATCTGATTTAAGATTTGAATTCAGGGTCTTATTGACTTAAATTCTAATATTCTATCTAGCATATCAATTTGCTAACTGCAACTTTGTGGCCCTACTAGATGGAAATGAATTGAAAAATAAGATAATGTGTACAGGAGTAAAAGATAGGCACTTTGAGAATTGAGAAAACTTGGTTGACACATACATGTATATTCTATATCTTAAGTATGCCTATATCTACATGTTCCTATCTATATTCATACCTCTATCTTGGAAAATTTAAATATGAAAGACTTCTAGAGAAAATTGAATGGCAAGAGAAATCAATATACCTTTTTCTCAGCTGAATATGACACCTTCACACACACACACACATACACACACACACACACACACAAAGAGAGAGAGAGAGACAAAGATCATGTATTTTTTGTGATAATTTTTATTTATTTTTTTGTTTTCAACATTTACTTCCATAAGATTTTGAGTTCCAAATTTTTGCCCTATTTTGCCCCTCCCCCACCCCAAGATGGCATGCATTCTGAATACCCCTTCCCCTAATCTGCCTTCACTTTTATCTCTCCCCTCCTTCTCTTATGCCTTTCCCCTTCAATTTTCCTGTAGGGCAGGATGGATTTCTGTACCCCATTTCCTGTATTTCTTATTTCCCAGTTGCATATGCAAACTTTTTTTTAAATATGTGTTTTTAAAACTTTGGGTTCCAAATTTTCTCCCTTCCTCTGTCCCCACCAACCCTCATTGATAAGGCAAGAAACTAAATATAGGTTATATATATGCAGTTATACAAAACACTTCCATAGTAGACAAGCTGTGAAAAATGAACTCTATTTCCCTTAATCCTATCCCACCCCCCCATTTATTCTATTCTTTCTTTTGATTCTGACCCTCCTCAGAAGTATTTGCTTCTGATTACCCCCTTTCCCAGTCTGCCCTCCTCTCTATCATCCCCCTACTCTCTTGTCCCCCCCCCCCATTTTCCTGTAGGGTAAAACAGATTTACATAACCCACTGAGTGTGTCTGTTATTCCATACTTAAGTCAAATTCTATAAGAATAAGATTCACTCATTCCCTCTTACCTTCCCCCATTTCTCCTCCACTGTAAGAGTCTTCTCTTTTCTGTTTTTTTTGTGAGATAATTTACCCCATTCTACCTCTCCCTTTCTACTTCTCCTAGTATAATCCTCTCTCACCCCTTAATTTTATTCTCCAGATATGACCTCTTCATCTTCAACTCACCCTGTGCCCTCTATCTATCTATCTATCTATCTATCTATCTATCTATCTATCTATCTATCTATCTATCTATCTATCTATATCTACATATATGTACATATAATTTTTTCCCCTCCAACTACCCTAATACTGACAAAGGTCTCATGAGTTACAGATATCATCTTGCCATGCAAGAATGTAAACAGTTCAACTATAATAAGTCTCTTATGATTTTCTCTTTCTTGTTTACCTCTTCATGTTCCACTTGAGTCTTGTATTTGAAAGTCAAATTTTCTATTTTGCTCTGTTCTTTTCATCAAGAATGCTGGGAAGTCCTCTATTTCACTGAATGACCATTTTTTCCCCTGAAGGATTATACTCAGTTTTGCTGGGTAGGTGATTCTTGGTTGTAATCCTATCTCCTTTGGTCTCCAGAATATTATATTCCATGCCCTGTGGTCCCTTAATGTAGAAGCTGCTAAATTTTGTGTTATCCTCATTGTGTTTCCACAATACTTGAATTGTTTCTTTCTGGTTGCTTGTAATATTTTCTCCTTGACCTGGGAACTCTGGCTTTGGCTACAATATTCCTAGGAGTTTTCTGCTGGGGATCTCTTTCAGGAGGAGATTGGTGGATTCTTTCAATTTCTATTTTACCCTCTGGTTCTAAAATATCAAGGCAGTTTTCCTAGATAATTTCTTGAAAGATGGTGTCTAGGCGCTTTTTTGATCATGGCTTTCAGATAGTCCAATAATTTTAAAATTCTCTCTCCTGGATCTATTTTCCAGGTCAGTTGTTTTTCCAATGAGATATTTCACATTGTTTTCTAATTTTTCATTCTTTTGGATTTGTTTTCACAGTGTCTTGATTTCTCATAAAATCACTAGGTTCCAATTGCTCTGTTCTAATTTTTAAGGAAGTATTTTCTTCAGTAAGCTTTTGGACTTCCTTTTCCATTTGGCCTATTTTGTTTTTTAGGGCATTCTTCTCCTCATTGGCTTTTTGGACCTCTTTTGCCATTTGAATTAGGCTATTTTTTAAGGCGTTATTTTCTTCAGTATTTTTTGGGTCTCCTTTACAAGCTGTTGACTTGTTTTTCATGATTTTCTTGCAAAACTCTCAGTTTTTCCTCTACTTCTCTTACTTGCTTCTCAAAATCCCTTTTGAGCTCTTCCAAGGCCTGGGACTGATTCATATTCTTCTTGGAGGCTTTGGATGTAGGAGCTTTGGCTTCATTGTCTTCTTCTGGTTGTATGTTTTCATCTTTGTCACCAAAGTAAGAATATAGTCTGATTCTTTTTGTTCTGCTTACTCATGATCCCAGCCAATTACTTGAGTTTTAAACTCTTTGTTAAGGTAAAAGTCTGTTTCCAATGTGGAGAATGTACTGTCCCAAGCTTTGGGGGTTTGCACAGCTGTTTTCAGAGATACTTCTAGGGACCTGAGAATTTCCAGTTCTTCCAAGGTGGTATGATAAGGGGCAAGGTGTTTTCTCTCCACCACCACAACAAGCTCCACCACACCAGCATTCCTCCTCACCCCAGGACCGCCCCTCAGAACTGTGACCCATATCCAAGCACTAGTAAAGCAAGAGATTCCTGCCTCAGCACTGGCAAAGAGATCCCTGCAATCCCCTTCTGATAAGCCACTCTATTCCCCCTCATTCTGTGGACCAGAAGCTCAGGAAATAGCCGTGGCCCCAGGAGTGGCCGAGACCTAGCTCCTTCTCTCACCGCAGTCACAGACTTTTCCCACTGATCTTCCAAGTTATCTTTGGTGTTCTTGGGTTGAGAAGTCTGGAAAGTGCCACAGCTGCCTGCGATTCAGTCCTCTGAGGCCTGCTCCAGGGTCACTGCAGCTTGCGTGCCCATGCCAAACTGCACTCCTCTCAAATCCCAGTGTGGTACACCTTTCCAATCAACCATCCAGGCTGTCTTGGGCTGGAA
Organism: Vombatus ursinus; assembly: GCF_900497805.2. Classification (NCBI taxonomy): domain Eukaryota; kingdom Metazoa; phylum Chordata; class Mammalia; order Diprotodontia; family Vombatidae; genus Vombatus; species Vombatus ursinus. Next base: position 4,427,113 of record NW_020954844.1, read on the forward strand.
ATTTGTTTCACTCTGTCTTTTTGTGGGTTCTGCTGCTTTAGAATTTGTTTAGAGCCATTTTTATAGCTATTTGGCGGGGTTTGGGGGGAGAGCTCAAACAAGTCACTGTTTTCCCTCCACCATCTTGACTCCACCTTGAAAGACCATGTATTAGGGCATAAAAATCTCACCACAAAATTCAGAACAGGAGAAATATTGAATGCACCCTTTTAGACAATAATGCAATAAAATTACATTCCATAAAGGACCATGGAAGCATAGGTTAAAAATTCATTGGAAACTAAATAATATAATCCTAAAGAATGAATTCATCAAAGAACAAATCATAGGAACTATAACTTCATTAAAGAGAATGACAAAAAAAAAAGAAACAACATTTCAAAATTTCTAGGATGAAGCCAAAGCTGTACTTAGCAGAAAAATTTATATTTCTAAATACATATATCAATAAAAGGGGAAAAGAACAAAGCAGTGAATTGGGCATGTAAGTAAAAAAATAGAAAAAGAACAAGTAAAAATCCCCAATTAAACACCAAAATGAAAATCTTGACAATCAAAGGAGAAATTAATAAAATGGAAAGTTAAAAAAATGTACTAATAAATGTACATAAGAAGTGGTCTAATGGGAAAAATAACAATTAAATAGATAAATCATTGGTTAATTTGATTTTACAAAGAAAAAAGAAAGCCAAATTGCTGGGATCAAAAATGAAAAGGGTGAATGATCCAGCAATGATAATAAAATTGAAGCATTTATTAGGAATTATTTTACCCAATTATTTGCCAGTGAAACTGATAATTTAAGTGAAATGAAAATTTATGATTTTGCATATATACATACACACACATATATACACATATGTATATATACATATATGTGTGTTTAAGCATGTATGTGTGAGTGAGTGCATGTGTGTGCATGTGAGCGTGTGTGTGTGTGTGTGTGTGTGTGTGTGTGTGTGTGTGTGTGTGTG
>NW_020954844.1:4428096-4467950 GCF_900497805.2 Vombatus ursinus
GTGTGTGTGTGTGTGTGTGTGTGTGTGTGTGTGTGTGTGTGTGTGTGTCTGGTTCAGATGAACAGAAAACAAAATCAAAGACTTAAGTAACCCTACCTGGGAAAAAGAAATAAAAATAAACCATCAATGAACTCCATAAGAGCTCAGATGTAATTACAAATAAATTTTTTCCAAATATTTAAGAAATAATTAAGCCTAATACTAAATAAACTATTTGAAAAATAGGTAAGGAAGGAATCCTATCAAATTTCTTTTAAAAAAATTGATGCCTAAACCAGGGAGAGCAAAAATAAATACAACTATAAATCAATTTACTTAATAAATTTTGAAGCAACAAATTTTAAATAAAATACTATCAAGGGAAATATATCACAAAAATCATGGACTATAACCAGAAGGATTTACACCTTCGGTGTAGGGCTGGCTCAATATAAGAAAACTATTAGCTTAATTAACCATATCAATAACAAAAGTAATAGATGCAGAAAATGTCTTAGAAAAAAATATACAACAGAAAGCTTAGGATTCAACTGAGCCTTTAAAAAAAAAGATTAGTAGTATATTATGTAATGTAATATATTATGTAAACTTGAAGCCTTACCAATAACATCAGGGGAGAAATCATAATATCTATTATCACCAATATTATTCAATATTATTCTGGAAAAGCTAGCTATAATAATAAAAATGAAAAAGAAATTGAAGAAATAATAAAAAAGGAAACAAGGAAACAAAACCATCACTCTTTGCAGATAATATGATGGTAGACTTCAAGAACCCTAGAGAAACGACTAAAAAAATTAGTTAAAACAATTGACAACTTAACAAAGTTGCAGGATATATACATACATACACACACACATATACACACACACACACATACATACATCTATGTATAGTTATATGTATGTATGTGTGTGTGTGTATCTCTACATCAATAATTAGCATTCCTATATACAATCAACAAAACCCAATAGGAAGAGATAGAAGGAGAAATTATATTTAGATAACTATAGAACAGACCAAAATAGCTGAACAAGTTATGGTATATGACAATAATGGAATACTACAGTGCTATAAGAAATGATGAGTAGGCTGATTTCAGAAAAATCTGGAAAGTCTTACACAAATTGATACAAAGTGAGATGAGCAAATCCAGGGGAACATTGTACAAAGAAACAGCAGTACTCTTTCATCTTCAACTGTGAATTACTTAACTATTCTCAGAAATACAGTGATCCAGGACAATTTGAAAAGTCTCATGATGAAAAATACTATTCACTTCCAGGGGGGGAAACAAACTGATGTAGTTTGAATGCAATTGAAGCATACTCTTTTTTACTTTCATGTGTGTGTGGGTGGGTGTTTTTTTTATCTGTTTCATTTTTCAGAACAACATGACTAATATGGAAATGTACTTTATATGATTACAATATATGATGTGCATCAAATTGTTTACTGTCTTAGGGAGAGAGAAAATGAATAAAGGAAAGAGAAAATTTGGAACTAATTTTTTTAAATTAAGGTTAAAAATTGTCATGTTGCATGAATTACATTACACATTACATTACACAAGTGGTAATCACCAAAACAATCTGGTACTGGCTAAGAAATAGAGTAGTAGATCAGTGGGATAGAATGGATATATACTTGATAGTAGTAAAAGACTATAGTGTTTCATAAACCCAAAGATCCAAAGTTTTTGGTGAGAACTCATGATTTGACAAAAATTGCTAAGACAACTGGGAAATACTTTGGCAGATAGTAGGCAAAAGCTGACATCTCACACAGTATACAAAAAATAAAATCAAAATGTATAAATGATTTAGATATAAAAACTGATGTTATAAGTTAATTAGGGAAGCATGGAAAAAATGTACCTGACAGAGCTATGGATAAGGGAAGAGTTTATGACCAAACAAGAGATAAAGGAGATTACAGAAAATAAAATAAAGTATTTTGATTACATGAAATTAAAAAGCTTTGGCATAAGGAAAACTATTGCAGCCAAAAACAGGAGGAAAACAGGAAACTCAAGGAAAAGAAATTTCATTGTTTCTTTTATGAAGGCCTCATTTCTTAAATATATAGACAATTAAACCAAATTGATTTAAAAAAAGCCATTCCCCTGTTCACAAATGGTCAAAGGATATAAACAGTCAATTTCAAGAAAAAGAAATCAAAGTTATCAATAGTCACATGATAAAATGCTTTAAATCATGGTTAAATAGAGAAACGCTAATTAAAACATCTCTGAGATACCATCTCACACCCACCGGACTGGATAACATGATAGAAAAAGAAAACAATGAAGACTGGAGGGGATGTGAAAAAAAATTGGACACTAGTGCACTGTTGGTGGAGTTATGGACTAGATCAACCATTATGGAGAAGAATTTAGAATTACACCCAATAATATAAAAAACTGTGCATACCACTTGACCTAGCATTCCCATTTCAATGTCTGTATCCCAAAGAGATCAAAGAAAAAGAAAAACAACAACAACAACAATGAAATTTTACTATTTTTACCAAAAAAAATGTAGGAGTGTTTTGTGGTGGTAAAGAATTGTAAATGAGGCTCAGATTCTTAAAATCTAGCCAAGGGCTAATTTGCATTAGCAACACAAATTCTTAGATTCCTTAAGCCTCTGGACAATATGACAGATGTTCCAATAAACCTTGTCTTTGGCTGAAAGAAAGCTTGGATTGAATTCTTTTGGGTGGGACCCTTATGTTGTGAATTTGGGGTCCTGACACCCCTAAATCTCAACATTTTTGTGGTCCATATAGGGAAGCTGTCTAACCCCAAATTCTCCAGCCAAGACTGGAAAGTATGTAAACCTCCCCCTGCTTCTTTCTTGCCCTGAAGTTGGGGTCACTATCCAAGCACCTAGCAAGGCTTGGAGGTACATTTTGGCAGACAGTTAAGAGGCTGTCTCACACTTGGCCTGATGCTTTCAGGCTCTCTGTACACTGGTTCAATTTGAGGCCATGGACCTGGGTACACCTTCCACAGCATAGAGGACAAGGGTGGATGCCCTATCAGGAAGTATAGACATACATATACATACATACATACACATACATACATATAATTTTTTCCTTCCAACTACTCTAATACTGGCAAAGGGCTCATGAGTTACAAATATCATCTTTCCATGCAGAAGGTAAACAGTTGAACCTTAATAAGTATCTTATGATTTCTCTTTCCCAATTATCTTTTCATGTTTCTCTTGAGTCTTGTATCTGAAAGTCAAATCTTCTATTCATCTCTGGTCTTTTCATCAAGAATGCTTGAAAGTCCTCTATTTCACTGAATCTCCATTTTTTCCCCTGAAGGATTATGCTCAATTTTGCTGGGTAGGTGATTTTTGGTTGTAAACCTATCTCCTTTGCCCTCCAGAATATCACAGTCTGTGCCCTCCAGTCCCTTAATATAGAAGCTGCTAAATCTTGTGTTATCTTGATTGCATTTCCACAATACTTGAATTGTTTCTTTCTGGCTGTTTGCAATATTTTCTCCTTGACCTAGAAACTCTAGAATTTGGCTGCAATATTCCTAGGAGTTTTCCTTTGGGGATCTCTTTCAGGAGGTGACCGGTGGAGTCTTTCAATTTCTATTTTGTCCTCTGGTTCTAAAATATCAGGGCAGTTTTCCTTGATAATTTCTTGAAAGATGATGTCTAGGCTCTTTTTTTGATCGTGGCTTTTAAATAGTCAAATAATTTTTAAATTATCTCTCCTGGATCTATTTTCCAGGTCAGTTGTTTTTTCCAATGAGATATTTCACATTCTCTTCTATTTTTTCATTCCTTTGGATTAGTGTTACAGTGCCTTGATTTCTCAAATTGCCCCTAGTTTCCAATTTCTCCATTCTAATTTTTAAGGAAGTATTTTCTTCAGTAAGCTTTTGGACTTCCTTTTCCATTTGGTCAATTTTACTTTGTAGGGCATTCTTGTCCTCATTGACTTTTTGGACCTCTTCTGCCATTTGGGTTAGGCTATTTTTAAAGATGTTACTTTCTTCAGTATCTTTTTGAGTCTCATTTAGCAAGCTGTTGACTTGTTTTTCATGATTTTTTTGCATCACTCTCAATTTTTCCTCTACTTTTCCTACTTGCTTCTCAAAATCCTTTTTGAGCTCTTCTATAGTTTGGGACCAACTCATATTTTTCTTGGAGGCTTTGGATATAGGAGTTTTGACTGTGTTGTTTTCTTCTGGTTGTATGTTTTGATCTTCTTTGTTACCAAAGAAAGATTCTATCGCCTGATTCTTTTTGTGCTGCTTGCTCATGATCCCAGCCAGTTACTTGAGTTATAAACCCTTTGTTAAGGTAGGAGTCTGCTTCCAGTATGGAGAATGTGCTATACCAAGATTCAGGGGGTTTGTGCAGCTGGTTTCAGAGATACTTCTAGGGACCTGAAATTTTTCATTTCTTCCAAGGTGCTATGATCAAGGGTGAGGTGTTTTCTCCTTTCCTGGCCTGTGCTCTGTTCTGTGAGTAACCACAAGCACTCTTTTCTGTCTTGGCACTGTGAGGAAGATTTCTTCTCCACCACACTACAAGCTCCACAATGCAGCACTCCTTCTCACCCCAGGACCACCACCCAGCACTGTGACACAGATCCACACACAGGCAAAGCAAGAGAATCTTGCACCAGCAGAGAGATCCCTGCAATTCCCCTCTGATCAGCCATTCCCCCTCAGACTGTGAGCCAGAAGCTCAGGAGGCAGCAACCATCCCAGGGCCATGCTCAGGGAATAGGGCTAAGACCCTGTGCTTCTCACTCACTGCAGACACAGACTTTTGGTACTGACCTTCTAAGTTGTCTTTGGTGTTTGTGGGTTGAGAAGTCTGGAAACTGGCACAGCTGCCTGAGATTCAGTCCTCTGAGGCCTGCTCCAGATTCACTACAGCTTGTGTGCCCACACCAAACTGCGTTCTTCTCTCAACCTGGTGCTGTATACCTTTCTGATCAACCAACCAGGTTTTCTTGGGCTGGAAATTTGTTTCACTCTGTCTTTTTGTGGGCTTTGCTGCTTTATAATTTGTTTAGAGCCATTTTTACAGGTATGTGGAAGAGTTTGGGAGAGAGCCCAAAAAGTCATTGCTTTTACTCCACCATCTTGGCTCCACCAACTGAATATTGGTACTTTCAACAGAAGTGTACATGATATCCCAAATTCCTAGTGCAATTTTAACCTTTAATAATTTTACACTTTATTGAAACTTTTGGAGCACACTGTATCACTGTATAACATTAAACATTACAAAGGTTTAAAGGGAAGCAAAATGGTTACTTTGGGGTAGATTGTAAAAACAAAGATTGATATAATTCTAGTTATAGAACTGTAAGGGACCCCAGAGGCCATCATATATAGCCCATTTATTTGACAGAAGAGGAAACTAAGGCTTAAGAAATTTAAGGAACTTATCCAAGGGCTAGAGCTAGTACAAATATGCGTCAAGTCTTGTGTTCAAGATTTTAATGGATTGCCTGGCTGACATCCAGCAGTCCACTAAAAGCCTTAATTAATAATTGTGGCAATAGTGTTAAAAACTGCGGAGACAAACATAGAATACTTTTGCATTATAGGTTAGCATGAGTGAATTTTCAAGTTATATAACAAAGGAATCTTTCAAATATAATGGGAAGGGAGTTCATAAGAACTGATTTCAAGAAAAGCTTCCTGGATGAGATGTAATTTGAATTGGGATTTAAAACCAGAAACATCTGTGTTCAAATATCAACTCTGCCCATTGTATGTCCCAAGACAAGTTTCTAAATATTTAATTGTTCTAAGCAAACCTCTGTGTTTATAAGTCTTTACCTGAATTGGTGGAACAAGATTCCTCAGTGTGAAGTTCCCTTTGCCATTGAAATCACAGGCTTAGTCCCTAATCCTATACCTGTAAATGACAGATAAAGGATCAGCAGGGACAGAAAAAATACAGGCCTAGAGAATTATATATTGAAGAAATGGAGGCCAGGAAATGCCAGCTATGTTTGGGGAACAGAGAAGTTTTATCAATTTTAAAATAAAAAAAGAGAAATAACATAATAAATGGCTGCAAAGTTATGGTCAAATAGAGCCATAAATGCAAGACTAAGTAGTTTAGCCTTTACATAGGCCAATAGGGAGCCATGGAAGGTATTGAGTAGAGGATCAGAATATAGTCTTACATAATGATGTGTTCAGATAAGAGACTCAGAGGGAAAGGGCACTGGCATTTGTTCCTTTTATTTCCCCCCATTGTGACAAACAACACAATAGTCCTACAATAGCTAATGAATATAATATATAGATATAAGCAGCCAGGCGGCAAGCATCCATTAAGCACTTAGCATATGTCAGGCATGGTGTTTAGCAGTGGGTATACAAAGAAAAAATAATTAATCAAAATCTGCTTTCTTGAAATTTCTACCTATATGTTCTATATCTGTATTCATAGACCTAGCACAGTAAGTATAATACCTATTTATCTGAAGATTTCAGCCACTCCTATATTAAAAGCAATAATCATATCTTCATCAATTATTCTCTTCTCAACCAACCAACAAATATTCATTGATCACCTACCATCTATGAGGAAGAGAGAGACAGAGACAGACAGACAAGCAGACAGAGAGAGAGACAGAAAGAGAAAGAGAAGGAAGGAGGAAGATGGTGTAGAAGATGGATATAGAAATGATGCACTAAGGATCATAGAATTTTTAGAGCAGGAAGACACACTAGACATGACCTAACAAAGCTTCATTTAATAAGGAAACTGTGCTACAGAGAACTTCACTGACTTGTTCAATATGACACATGCTATCACATTAAAACTCAGGTCTCCTGACTTCCAGAGCAATATCTCTCCCCTTCCCCACATCATATTGTTTACTGTATCATTCCTAATTGATTAACTCTCATCAGTCCTGGGATGTGAGATAATTTTTGAATATCTTCACAATCTCCCTCTCTTATCACCAATCCTATTGTAACCACTGTTATGCAGCCCCTTATTAGTCTTAATATTGTTGAGTTTCCTCACAGGGGATATGGGAGGAAGTGTGGTTCATTTGAAAAAGTATATAATTTGAATTTAAAAGACTTGAGTTTCTATCCTTGTTCTACTAACTGTTAAATCAACTTGAATGGCTAAGATGGCAAAATAAGCAGGATATTGCCTTAACTCTCCCAAATTTACTTCTAAACAACTATGATATAGAACCTCAAAATGAATTCTGGAATGGCAGAACCAACAAAAAGATTGGGTGCAACAATTTTCCAGCTGAAGACAACTTGGAAGGTCATTAGGAAAGTTCTGTCTCATTCAGGCAAAAGAGAAATGCAGTCTAGAGCAGGCAGTGTCCTGGCACACAAGTCATGCCTCAGCAAGCCCCTGGGAGGCTTTGAGCCCCAGTGTAGGTCAGTGACCTGTTCATGCAAAATATGTATCAGCTGTTTTGTAGCAGAAAAAAAATTGGAAGTTGAGGGCATGTCCATCATTCAAGGAATGGCTAAACAAGTTGTAGTATATGGATGTAATTGAATACTATTGTGCTAGAAAAAATTACAAACAGAAAAAAAAAACAAAAAAGTTACAAACAGGATGGTTTCAGAAAAAAAATCTAGAAAGACTTATGTACTGATACAAAGTGAAGTGAGAAGAACTAGGAGAATATGGTAAACAGAAACAGCAATATTTTACAATGATCAACTATGAATGAATTAGCTCTCCTCAGCAGTACAATGATCCAAGATTCCAAATAACTTAAGATGAAAAATGCTATCTCCCTCCAGAGATGTTTCAGGAGAAACAACTGATGGCATCTGAGATTAGATCAAAGCATACCCTTTGCATTTTATTTTTTTCATTTTTTCCCTTTTGATCTATATCTTCATAATATGGATAATATGGAAATGTGTTTTATATTCTTGCACATATATAGCCTATATGAAATTGTATACCATCTTAGGGAGGGGGAAGGTAAGAGAGGAAGGGAGGGAGAAAATAAAATTTGCTTTTACATATAATTGGAAAAATAAAACACTTAAAATAAAGAAATCAACTTGAATAACTTCTCTGAGTCTCAGTTTCCCTTTCTGTAAAATTAAGAGACTATACTATATATCTTTTACATTTTCTTTTCAGCTTTGAAATAGAATAGAATCATTCATTTTATGAAGGAAATCCTTCAATGGAGATGTGCAAGGGTATCTGAAATAATCAAATATATATTGCCCATCAATTCTTAAATATTAGAAATTCAGAAAGCCATTTCAGGATAATTCTGTCAAAAATATAGGATTTCTGCCAACTTGTCTCTGTTAAACTGAAAGGTCAAGTCTATTTTACATCTCGAATTGACATTGTGCTAATAGAAAGCAATAAAATCCAATAATAGAAGATCTCAAGTAAGGATAGGAGAGTTAGCAAATTGCATGTCTTCTCAGTTTTTGAGGGCCTTGGGGAATCTAGAAGTATCCAGAAGAGGGTCACAAAGATGATTAATAAATGAATTACTAAAGGAGGAAAGAAAAATTTCTGATTTTTATCTTTCCCATCTCAAACACACCCATACACACACACACGTATATAAAGTATATGTCTATAGGTTATAGAGAAAACAGAATGTTTATATATGTATACCTATGTATTTGTGTATCTATATATATGATATATACACACACTTACATGTATACTGTATATGCATACATACATATCTGTAAAAAGTATGTATATATATAGGTATATTTTATATAGAATGCATATATGGAAAGACTGCATATATATGTGTGTATGTTTCTATAGACATATTCACAGACACACACAGACATACATATACATATATACACACACTCTGTACTCTACATATACTTGATTCTTACACAAATATGTGTCTATATATACACACTCTATACATAATAGAGTAATATATGATATATACTCTATAATACATATATACATATATATACTCTATATTCTCTCTCTAAATACATTCTATATTCTTTCTCTACATAAATGTATATATAGTATGTATAATATATATAATCTATATGTGTATGTATATGTTTATATACATACACATATATATGAAGAGAGAGAGGGAAGGAAGGAGAGAGAGACTATAAATGTGTATGTGTCTAGATATATGGATGCAAATATATTTAATGCAAACTTACATGTGTATGCATGCATACATACATACATACATACTGCATATGTATATGTGTGTATGTGTACATATATTTGTGTATAATAAAAGAGAAAAAAAGACATTTAAGTCATGTGTGTTGGAAACTGATCTCTCTCCTCTCTCTATATATAATATATACACATATTTTCTACATATACATATATAGATATTATTCATTTGTCTATATCTAAAAAGACAGACAGAGAAAAAGAGGCAGAGAGCAGTTTTAAAAGCAGAAATGACTTTAAAAAGGCATTTTTTCTTTTTTTTTCTTCAAAAGTGAATAAATATAGTTAGCATTTTAGCTATGTCACAGAATCATAGATCTATGTTTGGAAGGGATTTCAGAAGCTTGATGGTTCAACTTCCTCATTTTATAGATGATGAGCCTGAGGACCAGCAAGGCTTAAGTGACTCATACAAGGTAACATAAACATATCAGAAGCAATGCTTGAATTCTAGATTCAGGATTCTAGAGATCTTTCTGAGCCACACTGTTCCACCTGTCTCACAATGAAACTTCCAGTCTACCAGACACTGGATGTCCTCATGATACCTCCATGTCTAGAGGAAAGTTTGTCGATCTCAAGCCAATAATCAAATATTGCAGCATAAAATAAATAAGGAATTAACTAAAGACTATTTGGAAACATTTTTCCATATTGGGGATGCCCATTCCCAAGGTGGAATATCACCTCTACTCATCCTCCAATGCCAGTTACTTACTAGGCACAGATAGAGGATTTGAGAGGTGCCCTGAGGATTCAATGTTTCCCTCTCTCATTCAAGAGTTTTTGATGCAGCTTTGTACACTTTTCTTGGGACACTTAAACTACTGTGTGGGATCTTCTTCTAGCAATGTCTCAACAAGTGAGAAGATCAAAGTACAGTAGCTGAATCCCTGTGCTTCCCCATACCTGGATTGCTGAGGAGTCAATTAGCTTTAGACCTATTAATGAAAATGGTTGAGCTTGAACCTGTTGCAGACTGAAGGCATCTTGTGGAAAGAGGGAGAGGATGAGGAAATGGTCTCCATCCAAGGAGTTAAAATTTCAACACAATTCATACTTTTCCTAGGGTTTTAAACATACAAATAAAAAAGTTGAACATAGACTCTATTGGAGGAAAGGGAGGTGGAGAAGAAGGAAGGAGCTCATTCACATGGAAAACTTATGGAGAGGAAGTTCCCTCTATCCATATAGTTTTGTTCCTTTTTTACATCCTACAGCCTTAGGGAATCACCTGAGGCACTGAGTGGTTGTTACTTTCCCTGCATCACACAGCCAGTGCATATGAAAAGTAGGGCTTTAAGCTAATAAGGAAACTCCACTCACAAAAGAGATGAGGAGTGAGTAGTAACAGTATGCTCAACAGATATACTGGCTCATTTGATAATTGACAGCTGCAATGCCTAAATCCCCAGAGTCACCTATACATAAATGAAAAAATGGAAGTAAAGAAGCCAAGTGAATCTGCTAATGTCATGCAAATAGGCCAGTGACTGAGTTTGTAGTTTGATTATGGTCTTCTGATTCCATAGACCAAACGTTTCCACAATGTAAAAAAAAAAAATCAATATTTATGATTTAGAAGAGATCATAGACACCATTCACTTCAACTCTTATCTGGAAAAAAAAATCCACACAAGATACCTAGGAAGTTACCATTCTAAGCTTTGCTAAGAGACCTCAAATGAGACTTAACCCACTACCTTCAGGGGTAACTAATTACATTTTTAGGTAGCTCTGATTTCTTCATATTTTACTTTGCCTCAACCCTAAGTTTACCTCTTTATAACTTCAATTCACTACTTCTAATTCACTTCTATGGGAACAATCAGAAAAATTCAAACTCCTCTTCCACACCAGACACCTTCAAATTCTTGAATTAAATTCTCATATCCTCCTAAAGTGGTTTCTCTTCTTTAGTGAACACTGCCCCTCACAATTTTTTCAAGCTTCAAATGAAAATAAAAGAGCATCAGGTCCAAATTCTGATCTGAAGATAAGTGAAATTAGGCCATGTGGGTGAAAATTCTTCAAAGGCTCATAGTTATTCACTGAAAGAAATAAAGTTTAAACCTCAATTCTCTGACTTCTTATCCAGCATTTCTTTCCTTGCTTAATGATCTCTCCCATTGGGTGACACATTGCAATTGACAAGCAATGGGACAAGCAGATGACACCTTTCCCCTTAATTTTTTTTCTAGACTTTAAATATACAGAGACACATAGTCAGGAAGCCACCTAGGAAATCTCTATTCAAATGTAAACTTTTGTTTTTAAATTATAAAAAAAAAGAAAACAAAACTGAGACTAGAGTGCCTCTGGGAATGTCAATCTCTCACTTACCCTCTCCTGGTTAGGCAGCGAGCATGGTAGTGAGGACCAAGAAGAGTAGGAAAGGAAGAGAAGGGGAAAATCCCTGCCTTATCCACTTAAGGAACCGAGCTGGACCTAGCACTAACCAAAAGCAAAAGCCTCTGATTTTTATTGTTCTATAGAAATTTTATACATTTATATCTATATCTAAATATACTTTAAACATTGGCCTCACTTTGTTGTAAGAGCCAAAAACTCTTGCCCCAATACCCCAGAAGACCTCACCCCTCTACCTCGATAAGTCTAAGTGAGATACAGTGAAAAACTCTGTATGTTTTGGTTAAAATATGTTAATTATATGATTAAAGCTGGAAAAAAAAACCAGAGACCAAGAAAGACTGAGTGACTTACTTATGTATACATAGGTAATAAATTACAAAACCAGGTCTCCTAGCTCCTAAACCAGTATTTGTCCAACTTTACTGTGAACTAATACCTATTTATTGCATCCTCTTGGAAATAGCATATTGTAAGACTTAGAAACTGGAATCACTAAGCACCAGACAGAGAGGAACATCAATTTTTTTTTTAATATCTAGAGGGAGATATAACTGGACATTGATGAAACCAGCTGGTAATGAATTTTAACAATGAGAAACAAAAGAAATCCAGGCTGCAACTGTTAGAGGTCACCCTTCAATAGACATGTTTAAACTACAATGCAATAAGTAAGGGAAGGTTAATTCTCAAGAGCTTTCTTACACTAGCAGGGGAAGTAGAAGGCTATCTTGTTAAATGATTTCCATCTTGGGCCTCTCTTGAGTCTCAGATCAAATAGTTTTTTTTTTGTTTTTCTTATTTATTTTTCACCCCTGTTAATTAATTCTGCACTGTGAGCTGTCTTATTATCTTTGTATGGTTCCCCTCTAAAAAGTGTCTTAGGTGTCATAACCTAACTTTACAGAGGAAGGATAAACCTTCAGGAGTTCCTTAATTTTATAAGATATTTTCTCTGTGCCAGCTACCCCTATCTCCATACTATCTTTCACATATTATATGGTCACCTCTGTGATCTTTCCCATAATGTACTCCCCTATCCCTACCTTTTTATAGATAGTCATTCCCCCTTCTGTTATTAAACCAAATATCTTAAATGTCAAGGTTAAGGCCTACCAACCTTAATTCTTTTTCTCCTGAGGATTCATGACCCTGACCACCTGATTCTCTATATTCATTTAAAACTGACTCTCTATGTCTATCTCTTTCTGTATCTTTCTGTTTGATTCTCTGTGTCTCTCTGTATCTCTGTGTCTCTCTGTCTCTGTGTCTCTCTCTGTCTGTCTGCTGTTTGTCTCTCTGTCTCTCTCTTTGTTGTTCTGTCTCTGTCTCTCTCTCTCTTTCCTGAATACCTAATATGCCTAACACAAATGTAGGAACAAAATGAATTATTGATTGTAAATACATTCATTCAGAGTTAAAGAAGTATCCAAATTGGGTAGATAATGAAAGAAAAAAGAGACATTAACCAGATGTGATAAAGGAAGAAGAACCTTGCTATTTATTGAGGGGAAGAAAAAAAATTAACAAACATTCTAAGGTTTTTAGATTGACAATGTTTTACAATGGATTGTGTGATGCATTTGGAGTCAGAGTACCACAGTTCAAATTTCACATCTGCCCGTTCTTGGTTCTGTATCCTTGGGGAAGTCTCTTAAGGATCTCATCTATAAGTGACTTCTAAGACCCTTTCAGACTCTAAACCTATTGCTCTAGGAGCCCATATAGATCACTTAACTGATCTCAAATGTAGCCCATGATTCCAAAGAGACAGATAAAAAGTGCCAGCACATTAAATCATCTGGCAAGGCTTTCATCTGTATGACACCAATCACATAGTTTCTCTGAAAGGATCAATTAATTTGTTGTTGCCTAATTATCCTCATGGCTATAGATCATAGAGCCATTGGCTTCAGAGTGGCAAGGTTGCTTAAAGGCCCTGTAGTTCAATCCCCTCATTTTACAGATGAGGAAGTCAAAACCCACGGTTTAAATTCCTTGTCCAAGGTCACCTAGACAGATTATAAGTGTCAGAGTCAAGATTTAAAGTCATATCCTGTGACTCCAAGTTCAATGCTTTTTAAGTTGTTATATGACAGACCATGTTGCAGTAATGTCATTTCACCTTGGCCCAGTCTTTTCAAATATTGCTTCAAGAACGTATAATTGTGTTGGTTAAACATAAGTGGACGCGAAATTTTCAATTCAGTATTCATGAACGTAATTCTCTTCCATTTAACTAACATTTTACTACTAAATAGGATAAAATTTTGAGGGGGCATGTAATATATGTGGATAAATTGTGTCTGACTATAATTACTAAGGAAATGTCTGACCCTAGTCACTGTAATCAGGAGCATTCTTCCTTCCTTCATACAACCTTCAAAGGTTTGGTTAGGGCAGTTAACCACTGCACATATGCTGATTACAAAGAATTTGTTGTTATACTTTAAACAACCAAGGACATTCCTATTTCTCTAAGAGTTTAAAACAAGTTTCTGAGTGCCATTGGCTGCTGCTCCCTTTTAAAAAAAGAGCCTTCTCCCAGGGATAAGGAGGGAGGAAGCATATTTTCTCCTCAAACTGAGGGATACATTTGAGGAAGCATTTTATGCCATGTGTTAGTATTTTTACAACCCTAGTACCACTTATCCAAACCCCTGATTCTATTTCAATATATGGAGGCAGGGCAGTGTAATGGATTAAACAATGTACAGTCATGGGATTACTTATTTAGATCTAGAAGGTAGCTCAAAGGTCATTAAGTAGAACTCTCTCATTTTACAGTTGAAAAGCCTGAGACCCAGAGAGGTTAAATGACTTCTTTGTGCCACACAGCTAGCAAGTCTGAAGCAAGATTTAAACCAAAAAAGAATCCCTTCTTTTAAATATTTGACAGATGGTCATCTAGGTTTCAGGATAACCTCCAATAAAGAGAAACCACTATTTCTCTCTTTTTTTTAAATTTATGGACTAAAACAAGCATTTCCATAACATAGTTCAATAAAAAATATGATTGCACGTGAAACCTTTTATGGATAATGCTGATTATAAGGTTTTCTTTCTTTCTTTTTTCTTTCTTTCTTTCTTTCATAAATTCAAAATGTACTTCTTTGCAAATTTCATCTTTTTGTGTTTACTTCTGACTGCAGAGACCAAAGAGCATATGGCATCTTAATCTTTCCTTTGACAGTCTGGCAAAGAGTCTTCTTTTCCCCCATCCAAACATGACCAAACAATCTTGAAATGGGATGGGCTCATCCCAATTTCCCATATGTTTTCTGTATGTACTTGGGCAAATTCCTTACCTTCTCTGAGCCTATCTTTCTTTATCTCTGGAATGAAAGTACTATGACCATTCTTATACCCATCTTAGGATTGTGAAGCTCCAATAAGATCATGAGTGTAGCAAACTTTGCAATTGTGTCATCTTGTGCTTCTCTTTCCACAAAGAAAACAGAGTGATTACTCTGGAGTGACCAGTGTCCTTTCCATCAGCTATTGTTCATGCCTCATTCTCTAGTCCCACAAACTCTCCACAGGCACAGAAACATAAAAAACCCATGAATAAACTCAAAACAGCCTTCATTTCCTATTAAAATTGGCCATTTGTCAAATTAAAACCTAAGGCAAAGAGGTAGGCATTTACTTTTCTTTGCAGAAATGGTCTCATTATAGAGACAACCACTTCCTCTAAGGACTTGAGACAGGACTGTTCCATTTTCATTCAGCTATTAAAATGGGAAGTTCCTGGAGGCATGGTGCTTTGTAGGAGGACTGCCAAATATAAAACATTCTGAGAGGTATTTATCTCAAAGAATGAATCTATCAGTGCCTCTGATGGACTGATTAGAACAGGGAAGAAGCTGAATGGTAGGAATCATACTGGGATTTTTTTTCTGAATGCTTATTTTCCATGTTGCATTCATTTGACAGGTGGGGAAACTGAGGATCTGTAAAGGATACCCAATTATTAACTCTTAATCCATATTACACCTTCTCCTCCCTTCTGTTTACTCTCTGGTTTAGCACAATGTCTCCAACACTTAGCAAAATGACTGGCACATAGGAAAGGCTTTAAATTAAAAACAAACAAATAAAACAAACCTTGTTTACTTGACAACTCAGACAAGCCCTCTTATATTTCCTTATACATGACACTCCACAAACTACCTCCTTATTTTTGTGCTAGATATCCTGAATTCCTTGAATGTATTCCTTACTTACATCAACCTCTTAGAACCCCAAGGCACCTTCAAAACTCATAGTCTTCAATAATCTTTTTTTTTGATTTCTTCAACTTCTTCTAACTGATTTTTTTCATCTCTCTCTCTCTTTCTCTCTCATTATATATATATGAAATACAATATTTTCATATATATGAATATTTGTATATGTAAGTTTGTCTACGTATGCATGTGTACACATATAGATATATATGTTTTCTCTCTCTTCCACCCCCTTCTTTGAAGGAAGATTCAGCCATTGTTTCAATTCAGTCTTTGTGTGGGGAGCACCCAGTCAAGTGACTAAATGCTTTCATCCTTATAAAAAAATCACACTTTGCTAAAACTTCAACCCTGAATAAGCCCTACTGTAGTGCAGACAAGGAGTCCTGTGTCAATGGTTGAAAGAGTACTTGGTGGGAGGCAAGGTAAAGGTGGGAGAGGGTTAGATTGTGAGAGTTTTGAATTCCCAAAGAAGATTTTGTAATTGATCCCAGAGACTGTGTAGAGCCACTTGAGTTTATTCAGTTGGGGGAATGGGGGAAGGGGTGGATTGGCAGAATGCCACCTGAGATTTAGGAGATTTAAAAGACAGGTAATAATTTGACTTCTCCTTAATGAATTTACTATTCTCTACACCAGGTATTCCAAACAATCTTCCCCTTTCTCAAGTTTCCCACAAAATCCCTCTCACTATCACTGAGGAATTCACCTCACATTTCAGTGAAAAAAAAACGAGCTCATTCCCCAAGAGCTCACAGTCCTGCCCTACTTGCCTCACATATCTCAGAGATTTTCTCTCATTATCTTTTTTTACCTTTGCCTCACCTGAAAAGATGACCTTTCTCCACACCAAAGCAAACCACTCTACATGTTGCTCAGTATCCACTCTCTCTTATCTTCCATTTTTCTCTATCTACTGATTCATTCCCTGCTACCTAAAATTATCCCCATGTCTTCCCCATCTTAGAAAAGAAAACAAAACTGAAATTAAAAAAACAAAATCATCACTTGATACCGTCTAGGTTTTATCTTCTTTCATTTCATTCAGGGCTAAACTCCTGGAGAAAATAATCTATACTCTCCCTCTTCTTCCTCTTATCTCATTTGGTTTTACGCTCTATCCTCTGGCTTTTGACCATATCAGTCAACTGCAAACCTTCTTTCTAAATTACCAATTTTCTCTTAATTGCTCAATCCAAAACCTTTCTCTTAATACTCATTTTTAGAAAAAAAATCTCCTCAAGATTTGGCAGTATTGATCACCCTCTTTTCCTGATAGCCTTCCCTTTCCTAGTTTTCCTTGACTTAGTTCTTTTCTGATTGCCTTCCTATCTGCCTGAACATTTCTCAGTCTCCTTTGCTGAATCTTCATGTAGGTCATGCCCATTAATCATAGGGGTGTTAAAGTTCTGTCATGATTAAATACCCAGATTGCAACATCTAGAAAATCATTTGGCACAGTAGGTACTTAATAAATTCTTGTTGATCTGACTTGACCCTTTCCCCTCCTCTATAGAATCTCACTTGTGCTATTTCATTAGCTCACAAGAGATGATATCCAGATCTATATGCAGACAAGACTCTCCCCTGAGTTACAATTACACAGCATCTTCCGCTTTTTAGATATGTTAAATTGTTTGTCTCATAGGAATCTTAATCGCAACATATTCAAAACAGTTCATTCCTGCCCCACAAAAACAAACAAAAAAACTCTTCTGCTTTTCTATTTTTTTATTTATTACTATTTATGAAACTACCACTTTCCTAGTGGCACTGGAGTCAGCTGGTGGCACATTACATAGACTATGGAATTTGCAGTTAGGAAGACCTGAGTTCAAATCTGGCCTCAGACACATATTACCCTTGTGATCCTTGGCAAGGAACTAAACCTTTGTTTGCCTTAGTTTTCTCAGGTTTAAAATGGGGATAATAATATCATTGACCTGGCAGTATTGTCATGAGTATAAAATGAGACAATATTTGTAAAAAGTGTTTAGTACAGTGTCTGACACACAGTAAGTAAATAAGTTGTTGTCCTTCATACTCAAAGAGGACCAAAATGACATCACTATGTTTTGGTCAATGTACAGTGTGACCAACTGTGGCTGATCAAATTAATACAAACTCAGAAAGCTCTATCACAGGTCGGTCACAAAAAAGTGCATATCATTATTTGGAAAAGACATATCTCTAAATTTGTGTATCCTATTTCTTTTTAGCTACTGTAATTGTGCTATGCTCACAAAACACAGTGCCTTCTTTGATATGGTACACCACAATGTATGGTCCTGTGGCAGTTTCTCCCATGACTCATAATTGATTCCAAGTTTCTGCAGAGAGATCTTGGGAGTGTCCTTGTATCACTTCTTCTGGTATATAGTGGGTACTTTATAAATGCTTGTTCCCTTTCTCTTCCCTCCAAGTCATCCAGGTTTACAACTTCTGTATCATTGTCACTCTCACTCTCCTCACTCTCATAAAACTATCTATTGTCAAATTTTGACATTTGTTCTTTTGCAACATCTCTCATATATGTCCACTTTGCTCTACTTACACAATTGTGACTACAGACCCTCATCACCTCTTGTTTGGACTGTTGGGATAACATTCTAATTGATTTCCTTTCCCAAAGTATAGTTCCACATCTATCATCCACTAAGCTGAAAAAAAAAAGATTTTTATAAAAAGAAAAACTGTTACCATTATCCCTTCTGCTAGATAAACTCTAATGGATCTCTCTTCACCTCTTCACACCTTCCTTGTCTGTGTTCTTACAACTTTTCCTCCTACACGCATTCTAAAATCCCAAAACAATGGCCAACTTGGTGTCCCTTACATCTCTATGTATTTGTACTTTTCTACACATGCCTAGAATATTCTCCCTTCTTCACTTCACCTATTAATTTCCCTGTCTTTCTTTAAGACAGTTCAACATGACATTCTAGAGATGCCCCTTATTAGACCTCCCAAAATGAATCACTTTCCTCTCTGAGATTGCCTTTCATCTACTCTATATAACTCTTGTATACATCTAGTTATTTACATGTTGTCTCCCCCAATTGAATGTGGGTTTCTTGAGGAAAATGACTGTTTTTTTCCATTTCTTTATTTCCCCATAAACAAAGTGGTTAGCATATGGTAATCACTTAATAAATGCTAGTTGACTGATGGACTCCTAAGACTCCAGAACTTTCTACGTATCCTTCACTCCTCTTGTTTTCCTTTCTCCTCTCCAAATCTTATTTTTACTCTGTGTCTTTTTTCCCATTAACTTTCTCGTTTTCACTTCATGATGTCCTCTTTATCATCCCTCTTTGCTTTTAGTACTTGACTAAACTTTCCCTTAAATCTCCTCCTCAAAGAAAAATGTTCCCATTCAAAAAGATATAGGAAGGAATTTGGTATGAGTTGCGTTTAAACTATGAACATTCTATTTCTTCTTTCCCCCTCCTTCTACAATACTTACAGCATTCTCTACAGTAGGTCAGCCACATTAATACCCCTAAAATAAACAATCAAATTAACTAAGGAATGAACAAATAAGTTAACAAAGAATTAAGAAAATACAATAGTTTTAGATTGAAATGGATATTGTATAGAAAGTCTGGGTCCTTGAAATTCTAGGCTTCATCTGTATCCTCAGATCTAATAAAGGAATTTTCCACTTGGGATTTTTTAAATTCTTCCTTATGCTATTCTATATATTAATGCTTCCTATGGAAAGAGAAGAAATATACATCAAGTGCATTTCTTAAATTACCCCACTTGTGATCTTCAGTCATTTCCCGATTCATGGCATAAAACACAAATGACTAGAATTCTGTAACTTTTTGGATAGTTCTGCCAATTAGCAGTAAATAATAATAATATTGGTGATGATAATGATACTAATAAATTCTGTATTTTACTTGCATCAATTAATTACATATTTCCAACTTTAAAATTATTTAGGTACAGTTATTCCATTAGAGCTAATTTGGAGCATTCTTTAATTAAAGTGAATTGAATGAACGTGTCCAGGTACTGTTTGTATGGGAAAAGCCAGAGCTATATTTTTGGTGACAAAACTAATTTGGTGAGTGAGAGGAACATTGCCTTTAGAAGGTTATTTTGTATGTACTTCTCCTAGGAATAATTCACAGGCAGGATTTATTTATGTATTTGAAATTGTATCTTATTTTTCACCTCAGGTATCTCTGCACAGGTGCCAAGTGTAATACATCAGCAGCTGCCCGCATTCACAGTCCTAAAATTTTCTGGCTCACAGCTGACTGCAGAATCTGCCATGTCACCCGGATTTCAGCCTCTTAGAAGTTACATGTGCATCTAATTCTGGCAAACATCACTGACTTCAGGGTTCTTTCCTTCTTCAGCTAATGAT
Source organism: Vombatus ursinus (assembly GCF_900497805.2). Classification (NCBI taxonomy): domain Eukaryota; kingdom Metazoa; phylum Chordata; class Mammalia; order Diprotodontia; family Vombatidae; genus Vombatus; species Vombatus ursinus. The sequence continues at coordinate 4,448,277 of NW_020954844.1, forward strand.
CAAAGGTAAGCTGTCCAATGCTGATGAAACCATAGGCATAGGCAGAAGGGACAATAGAAGCAATTAGCTATTTGATCCAACCCATTTATTTTATAAATGAGAAACCTGGAGCTCAGAGAGATTAGTGATTTGTCCAAGGTGACTCAGGTTGCAAACAGTGATTGGATTTGAACCCAGATACTTTGCCTCCTGTGCCATTGTTCTTTCCATTGTACCACCATTGGTCTCCATCTTTCATTATAGTTACTTGTTTATGAATCTCTTATATCCTCCTAAACAATAATCTCCATTGGGGAGGTACTATACCTTACTCATCTTTGTTTCTTCCACAAAGATATGAACACGGATGAGAGCCATAAAAGGAAAGTGTCTGCTCACCTTCCTAGTGTAAACCTTCTATAGGACAGACCAGGACAGAATCTCAACAATGTTTTAAAAAAGTAAAGCAAGACAAAACAGAACTACTACAAAGAAAAATAAATACAACTGACCTTTCCAAAGCTCCTCTGTGATCATAACTCTTTGTAAACAGCAAATTACCCATAATTTAATTAGTTCCTATCTTGTTCTTTCTCATCCTTTTTCTCTGCTTCTTCAATGAATGTCACCTCAATAACCTCTGCTAATCTGGAAAACTCCATTGTCATCATCATCATCATCATCCTCATCATCATCATCATCATCATCCTCATCATCATCATCATCACTGTCATTCATAAAGCTCTTTAAGATTTGTTAAATACTTTAGAATTATCATCTTTATTCATCTTCATACCTACCCTGGGAAGAAAGAGTTGTTATCACCTCCACCATATAGATGAGGAAACTGAGTCCAAGAAAGTTTGACTGACTGGCTTAGGGTCACATAACTTCCAAGTGTCTGAAACAGGATTTAAACTCAGATCTTCCTTACTCTAGATACATTGCTCTACTCAGCACTGGCTAATGGCTTTTGCCAAAATACATAGAATAGGAACAATATCCAGGGATCATCCCCTGTGTCCAGGATTATAGATCAAATTGACCTTACTCAAATGAGAAATCCAATAGACACCAAAGAGAAATAAAACCCAACGAAAGTCAGGAGACTGTGATAAAGCATGCTGCTTCCCTTAGTAAAGGTAGTTAGACAGTCAATAAACATTTATTATGTTGTTCAGTCTTATTTTACCCCTCATGTCCCCATTTGGGGTTATCTTGGCAAAGATACTAGAGTGTTTTTTTAATTTCCTTTTCCATCTCATTTTACAGATGAGGAAACTGAGGTAAATAAGGTTAAATGACTTGCCCAGGACCACACAGCTAGTAAGTGTCTGAGGCTGATTTGAACTCAGGGAGATGAATCTTCCTGATTCTAGGCCTGGCACTCTATCCGCTATGGAATGTTGCCTCTCATACTGAGATATTTCATCATATAAATTCTTAGAAAAGGAGAATCTTAGGGCCAAATACATTGCATCAACCCATTTATAATTTATTTGTAGTGTTTTAGAGGACATATATTTTGAGAATTGGAGTCAGTAAGACTATGGCCCAAATCCTGCATCAGATATTAATTAGGATTGTGACCCAGAATAAATCTCTTAATCTTGAATCAGATGATAGTTATGGAAATAATATGCTGCAGATAAAGAGCATATTAATAACTAAGAAACTTCCTTAATATTTAAATTTGGGGACGTGCTCAAATGACATCTAGATTTTTCTGCTCAATTTTAGCCACAGCCCTGCAAGTAAAGCGGTAAGTTGAAGAAGATCTAGATGATGGCAACCATGATGGTGTTAGATCTTGAGTTCATAAAATTACATAGTAAAAGTATGAAGAACCCTCCAAAATCATCTAGTCCAACCCTCTCATTTTTTTTAGTTGAGGAAACTGAGATGCAGAGGTGAAATGACTAGTTCGATGTTAATTAAAGTTTAGTTGATGTAACAGGGAATGTTTACCCCAAAGAAGAGAAACTTAATTGGGGGTAGAGGGGGGTTATACTGTTCAAGTATTTGAAGTACTGTAATGTGGAAGAGGGATCGTCATGTTATTTCTGACTGTAGGGTGAAGATCCAGAAGCAATGTACACAAATTACAAAGATAAACGTTAGACTTTAGATGATTACTGAAATTGCTTTAATACCTGAATTTCTGTGAGATATCAAGATGTATAGATATTTCATCAGTAGCAGAAGGAGTAAATGCCCCTCTTTAAGCATCACAAGAATGCAATTTTCTATCTCAAGACACAAACTCAAATAATGGGAGGGGAGAAGGGCAATAACAACTTTCACTGTCTAAAATGAAATGGATTGTCTTAGGCATTCTAAATTCATTGTCATTATAGGTTTTCAATAAGAGTTTGAATCTATAATTGTTAGCAATATTATCCAAAGTATTCAAGAGTTTGGGTAGAAGTTGATTTCTCTGCCTCAGGTCTGTCTCCACTCCAGTTTATTCTTTATTCAGCCGCCAATGATCTTCCTGAAACATTGATGTGACCACATTATCTTCCTAACATATAAACTCCAGGGGCTTCTCATCCCTTCCAGGATCATGTATAAAGTACTCTTTTTGACTTTTAAAGCCTTTCATAACTTGCATCCCCTGTATTTCTAGTCCTTATATCTTACTACCCTCCATATTCTTTGAGATCCAGAAGAATCACTGGTCACTTTCCTGTTCCTATCATATGACGCCCCATCTGTTAACTCTCTTTTCACTGTCTATCTCCCATGCAAGAAATGCTATTTCTTCCTTACTTCACTCTGTAGTTGGTCTGTCTTCTTTCAAGTATTAACTTAAATATTATCATCTTCCAGAAGCTTTCCCAGTCCCTCTCAATACTAGTACCTTCCCTGTCAAATTACCTTGAATTTCCTCTGTAGATATCTTGTTTGTATATAGTTTTGTGCATGGTATTTCCTCAATTACACTATGAAGTCCTTGAGACTCAGGATATTTTTTGTTTTATCGTGTGTGTGTTTTTCCTGGCCTTTAGTACAGTGGTTAGCTTCTAATTGGTATTATAGGATTACATGTCCACGAAAAGATAACCAGGACAATAAAGTTCACATAGGAAAGGAATGTCAAACTTAAGTAGAAATATGGTCCACTAATTCATACATTTGAATCTCTGTGGATTGCATGTTGATTTAGCTTTAAAACATATTACATATATTAAATAAATACATATGTATGTGTGTATGTGTGCATACACACATATATTTTCTTGTATTTTTTGTTAAATATTTTTCCAATTGCATTTTATTCTCATTTGAGTCCACTTGGGAGTGCTGTTGATGGCATCTGGCCTATGAGCAGCAGATTTGGCACCTTTGCTCTAGGCCATGATATATAAGTAACAGTTGAAGGAGCTGGGGAGGTTTAGCCTGAAGAAGAAATGGAGACTTCTGCTTCCAGGAACCAAGATGGCAGAGTAAGAAGAGAGTCTCTCTTATTCTCCCTTATTAACCCTTGAAAGCCCAGAAAATATCACCCCAGGAAAAACCCTGTAACAGCTGAACCAGAAGAAAGATGGGGTGCAGCAGTTCAGTAGTTTGGGTAGCTTGAGGAATTAACTGGAAAGGTCCCCCTTACCTTGGAGGAAGGGGAGCAGTACAGAATGGAAGGCATCCAAGCAAGCTAGTAGAAAGCCCCACCTCACCATACCAGGAGGAGATCCTGAAGTCCTGGTGGTGGAGCAAGTAAACACCAACACCTGGACCCCAAGTGCCTCATTGAGGGTGGGGCAACTGCTGGTAATGAGCTCAGAAAACCACCAGGTGCCTTGACATTCTACAACAACTGGCTCTCCCAGTGCCTCAGCAAAACTAAGGGAAGCAGTGCTCCAAGGGACCCCAGGCAGATAAACACCCTATAACATCTATCTGAAAAGAGCTGAAGAAAGCAAAAGGAAGGAAAGGCCTGGCTGAGTGGGAAATCTCCAGGAACCACACTACCCAATCTTATCCCTAGAGTTCCAATATTGCTGTTTCCAGCCCAACACCAGGTAAGCTGCCAGAATCCTACATCTTCCAACTGCCAACATTGGAGGCCCCAGCACACAAAGCCATTGACCAGACACTAGGCTCCCAACACAAGAAGCTTGAGGCAGTGCCCTCAGCTCCCAAGCAAGAGAGCCCAATCTCTTTAAAGGCCAAGAAATAAGCCAACACCATGAGCAAAAGAAATGTACGATAGATTCTTATTATGGGAAGAGTGAAGATCAAGGCAGAAATTTTGAAGAGGACAACCTTGTCAACAAACCCACATCTGGAACCTCAAAAGGGAATATGGACTGGTCAGAAGCCCAAAACACCTTCTTAGAAGAGCTCAAGAAGGATTTTAAAAATAAAATCAGAGAGAAAAAATGGGAAAAGAAATGAGAGGTATGCACAAGAGAGTCAATAGCTTGGAAAAGGAAGGACAAAAATTAACTGTAGAAAACAAGTCCTTGGGGGGCGGAGCCAAGATGGTGGAGGGAAAGCAGTGACTGTCTTGAGCTCTCTCCCAAAGCCCTCCAAATACCTAAAAGAATGGCTCTAAACAAATTCTAAAGCAACAGAACCCACAAAAAGACAGAGTGAAACAAATTTCCAGCCAAAGACAGCCTGGATGGTTGATTGGAAAGTTATATCATGCTGGGCAGGGACAGGAGCACAATTTGGCGTGGGCACGCAGGCTGCAATGACCCTGCAGCAGGCCTCAGAGAACTGAACTGTGGGCAGCTGTGGTGGTTTCCAGACTTCTCAACCCCTGAAGGCCAAAGACTACTTAGCAGGTTAGTGGGAAAAGTCTGTGAATGCAGTGAGAGAGGAGCTAGGTCTCAGCCACAAGTCTTGAGCATGGTCTGGGGCTTCCAGGCCAAAGACTGAGGGGGAATCAAGTGGCTGATCAGAGATGGATTGCAGGGATCTCTTTTCCAGTGCTGAGGCAGGAATCTCTTGCTTTGCCTGCGCTTGGATCTGGGTCACAGTTCTGAGAGGCGGTCCTGGGGCAAGGAGGAGGGCTGGTGCAGTGGAGCTTGTTGTGGTGGTGGAGAGGAAACACCTCACCCCTTATCATACCACCTTGGAAGAACTGAAAATTTACAGGTCTCTAGAAGTATCTCTGAAAACAGCTGTACAAACCCCCAAAGCTTGGGACAGTACACTCTTCACATTGGAAGCAGATTTTTACCTTAACAGAGTTTGAAACTCAAGTAATTGACCAGGATCATGAGTAAGCAGCACAAAAAGAGTCAGACTATATTATCTTACTTTAGTGACAAAGAAGATCAAAACATACAACCAGAAGAAGACAATGAAGCCAAAGCTCCTACATCCAAAGCCTCCAAGAAAAATATGAATCAGTCCCAGGCCTTGGAAGAGCTCAAAAAGGATTTTGAGAAGCAAGTAAGAAAAGTAGAGGAAAAACTGAGAGTGATTCAAGAAAATCATGAACAACAAGTCAACAGCTTGCTAAAGGAGACCCAATAAAATAGTGAAGAAAATAACACCTTAAAAAATAGCCTAACCCAAATGGCAAAAGAGGTCCAAAAAGCCAATGAGGAGAAGAATGCCCTAAAAATCAAAATTGTCCAAATGGAAAAGGAAGTCCAAAAGATTACTGAAGAAAATACTTCCTTAAAAATTAGAATAGAGCAATTGGAAGCTAGTGATTTTATGAGAAATCAAGACACTGTAAAAACAAATCCAAAAGAATGAAAAATTAGAAAACAATGTGAAATATCTCATTGGAAAAACAACTGACCTGGAAAATAGATCCAGGAGAGGGAATTTAAAAATTGTTGGACAATCTGAAAGCCATGATCAAAAAAAGAGCCTAGACATTATCTTTCAAGAAAATATCCAGGAAAACTGCCCTAATATTTTAGAACCAGAGGGCAAAATAGAAATTGAAAGAATCCACTGATCTCCTCCTGAAAGAGATCCCCAGCAGAAAACTCCTAGGAATATTGTAGCCAAATTCCAGAGTTCCCAGAGAAAGGAGAAAATATTGCAAGCAGCCAGAAAGAAACAATTCAAGTATTGTGGAAACACAATCAGGATAATACAAGATTCAGCTGCTTCAACATTAAGGGACCGCAGGGCATGGAATATAATATTCTGGAGACCAAAGGAGATAGGATTACAACCCAGAATCACCTACCCAGCAAAACTGAGCATAATCCTGCAGGGGAAAAAATGGTCATTCAGTGAAATAGAGGACTTTCAAGCATTCTTGATGAAAAGACCAGAGTTGAACAGAAAATTTGATTTTCAAATACAAGACTCGAATGGATCATGAAGAGGTAAACAGGAAAGAGAAAATCATAAGAGACCTACTAAGGTTGAACTGTTTACATTTCTGCATGGAAAGATGATATTTGTAACTCATGAGACCTTTGTCAGTATCAGGGTAGTTGGAGGAGAAAAAATTATATGTACATATATATAGATATAGATAGATAAAGGGCACAGGGTGAGTTGAAAATGAAGGGGTCATATCTGGAGAATAAAATTAAATGGTGAGAGAGGAATATATTAGGACAAGGAGAAAGGGAGAGGTGAAATGGGGTAAATTATCACACAAAAAAAACAGAAAAGAAAAAGCTCTTACAGTGGAGAGGAAATGGTGGAAGGTGAAAGGGAATGAGTGAATCTTATTCTCATAGGATTTGACTCAAGGAGGGAATAACATACACACTCAATTAGGTGTGGAAATCTGTCTTACCCTACAGGAAAATAGCGGGGTAAGGGGACAAGAGAGTAGGGAAATGATAGAGAGGAGGGCAGATTAGGAAAGGGAGTAATCAGAAGCAAATACTTCTGAGGAGGGACAGGGTCAAAAGAAGAATAGAATAAATGGATGGGTGGGATAAGATTAAGTGAATAGAGTTAGTTTTTCACAGCATGTCTACTATGGAAGTGTTTTGCATAACTGCACATATATAACCTATGTTTAGTTGCTTGCCTTATCAATGAGGGTGGGTGGGTGGGGAGGGAGGAAGGGAGAAAATTTGGAACCCAAAGTTTTAAAAATGCATGTTTAAAAAAAATGTTTTCACATGCAACTGGGAAATAAGAAATATAGAAAATGGGTACAGAAATCCATCCTGCCCTACAAGAAAATAGAAGGGGAAGGGGATAAGATGGGGGGGTGAGATAGAAGGGAAGGCAGACTAAGGGAAAGGGTATTCAGAATGCATGCCATCTTGGGCTGGGGGGAGGGGCAAGATGGGGTGAAAATTTGGAACTCAAAATCTTGTGGAAGTAAATGTTGAAAACAAAAAAATAAATAAATAAAAATTACCATTAAAAAAAAAAACCAAGTCCTTAAGAATACAACTGGTCAGCTGGAAAAAAGTACAGTGAAGAAAACAAGTCCCTAAAAAATATAAGTGGTCAAATGGGGAAGGATGTACAAAATCTAATAGAAGAAAACAATTTGTTAAAAATCAGAATTGAGCAAATGGAAGCTAATGACTCTATAAGAGAGCAAGAATCAGTAAAACAAAAACAAGAGTGAAAAAATGGATGAAAATATAAAATATCTCATTGGTAAAACAAGTGACCTGGAAAATCAATACAGGAGAGAGAATTTAAAAATTATTGGTCTACTTGAAAATCACAATGAAAAAAAGAGCCTGGACAGTATCTTTCAGGAAATCATAAAGGAAAACTGCCCTGAGGTCCTAGAACCAGAGGGTAAAATAACCATAGAAAGAATCCACCTCTCACCTCCTGAAAGAGATCCCAAATTGAAAATGCCAAGAAATATAGTAGCCAAATTTCAAAATTACCAGGTTAAAGAGAAAATGCTACAAGCAGCTAGAAAGAAACAATTTAAATATCATGGAACCACAGTCTGGATTACACAGGACCTTGCAGCTTCTACATTAAAAGACCGTAGGGTGTGGAATATGATATTCCAGAAGGCAAAGGAGGTTGGATTACAACCAAGGATCAACTACCCAGCAAAAATGGGCACGATCTTTCAGGGAAGGAGATGGATATTCAATGAAATAGGGGACTTGCATACCTTCCTGATAAAAAGACCAGAGCTCAACAAAAAATTTGATTTTTAAATACAAGACTCAAGAGAGACATAAAAAGGTAAACAGGACAGAAAGTAACAACATGTTATTAATAAGGGAAAACTCCTTACATCCCTACAAGGGAAGATGACACTTGTAACTCTTGAGAATTGTATTATTATTACACCATGTTAAAGGGATATACATAAAGGGGGTGGGTATAAATTGACTTTGATGTAAAGATGAAAAAAATCCAATCCAGTGGTTTAAATGGATCCAAGTAAGTGAATTAACCTGATCTAAGAAAATGTACTGAGAGAAAAGGAAAGGAGGAGTCAGACAAGGGTAAATTACATCACAGGAAAAGGCACAAAAACCTATTACAGCAGAGGGAAAGAAGGGAGGGAGATGAGCAAAATCTGATGAGAATTAGATTTTGCTTAAGAAGGGAATAACATAATCAGTTAGGTGTAGAAATCTAACATGCCCTATAGGCAGTAAGAGGGGAAAAGGGAAAGAAAAGGGAGGGGGATAATAGAAGGGAGGTGGGACTGAGGGAGGTGGTGGTCAAAAGCAAAACATTAGTGAGGAGGGAAAGAGAGAAAGGAGAAAGAAAAGCATAAACAGAGGGGTAAAAGGATGAAGAGAAAGACATAGATAGTTATCATAATTGTGAATGTGATATGTTAATGTAATGGAATGCTATTGTGCTGTAGGAAATGATGAGCAGTCAGGCTTCAGATAAACCTGGAAAGACTTGTATGGTTTGATGCTGAGTGAAGTGAGCAGAACCAGGAGAATGTTGTACACAGTAACAGCCACATTGAGTGATGACTGACTTTGATAGACTTAACCCCTCTCAGCAATAGAAGGATCTAAGACATCTCCAAAAACCTCATGATGGAAAATGCTATCCACATCCAAAGAAAGAACTATGGAGTTTGAATGCAGTTTGAAGCATATTATTTGCTATTATTTTTCTTCTCTTTTGTTTTGTTTCCTCTTTTTGGTGGTTCCTCCAATTAGTTCTAAGTCTTACTTACAACATCACTGATGTGAAAATATGTTTAGTAGAAATGTATACATATAGCCTATATTAGATTGCATGCACTCTTAGGGAGGGAGGGAGGGAGGAAGGGGGAGAAAAATTTAAAACTCAAAAGCTTATGGAAGTGATTGTTGATAAATCAAAATAAATCAGTTTAAAAAAATGGAAAAGGTGTTGGTCCAGAAGGAAGAACTAGGAAAATAGTAGCTACAGGTAGGTAGTATACAGAAATAGATCCTTGGGCCTCAAGTCAAGAGATTTGAGTTCAAACCCAGCCTCAGACATGTATTACCTGTGTGACCTGGGCAGGTCATTTAACCTCTGTTTGCTTTAGTTTCCTCAATTGTAAAACAGTAGTAATAATAGTGCTTACTTCCCAGGGTTGTTGTGAGGATCAAATGAGATAATATTTGTAAAACAACATACTGCCTTGCATGTATCAGGCTATGTATCCTTCTTTTCTTTACTTTGTAGTGATAGAGGATACTTACATTGAAATTAGGGTAAAATTAAGCAACAACCACAAATGACTCTTCCATATCAATTAGCATTCTTACAGTGAAATGTTTGTCTCAGAAGGTTCCTATCACTGGAAGTCTTCAGGAGAAGCTGTAATACTATGCTCTGGAAATGCTTTAGATAGCATTTTTGCCAAATATTAGGTTACTATAAGTTTTCTGAGGTTTCTTTAAACTTGGATTGTGTGATTCTGAGTAGAGGAAGAAGTGAGATAGATAGGAGAGAAGTAGACAAAGATTTTCTTTTGTTGTTGTTCAGTCATTTCAGTCATGTCTGACTCATAGCAACTTTGTTTGTTTGTCTGTTTGTTTTTTGACAAAGATACTGGAGTGTTTCCTTCTCTAACTCATTTTATAGATGAGGAAACTGAGGCAAACAGGGTTGTGTGACTTGCTCAGGATTACACAGTTAGTAAGTGTCTGAGGCCAGATTGGAATCAGGAAGATAAGTCTTTCTGACTCCAGGCCTTGTGCTCTATCCATTGTACCATCTAGCTGCCCCTATGGATTTTCTACACAATAACTAAACTGTGGGGAATACTGACTGGAATTAACAGCCAATTTCTCCACCCAGCCATCAATCTTCCAAACAGATCCTTGACATATTGACATAAAAATGGGCAAATGATTTTGAGAATCAAATTTATCTTTTTTTACCACCATTGCCCACTTTTTTAAGTTAAGCTATTGAAAGTACTTCTCAAAATTGGATCATTAACAAATTAAGCTATTATTCTGTTTTAACTTCTTAGAAGTAATGATTATGCACAATTTGTTTATTAGAGGTGACTACAATTCAATGGAAAGAATTCTGGACTAGGAATCAAGAACTGGGTTCTAGTCATGCTTCTCGTAATTACTAGTTGTGAGCCCATTAGAAAATTATTAAACTCTGTGTGATGCAATCAAATGTTTAAGAGTAATAATTAATTATAGTTAATCTGTTGTGAGTATTGCAGAAAGTGGTTCCCACACTGGTACTATAACAGAAGCTATCCTGTGCCCCTTTCTCTTCTCCCTCTATACTCATTCACTTGGTGATCTCAACAGTTCTCAAGTATTCAATTATTAACAATGGGGATGACTCTATTATCTATTTAGCAAGACTTAACCACTTTCTTGACCTCTACTCTAACATCTTGAACTATGTATTGATCATCCCAGTCATCAAGGCTTGTAAGCCATGTGTCCTTATCCATTCCTGATTCTCTCTCACCCCCTCCATATCTGATATATTGTCAATTCCTATCTATTTTTACTTTCTTAACATCTCTCTAATACAGTCCTTTCGCTCCTCTGAAATTGCCGCCATATTGGTGCAGACACTAATCATCTCATGCCTGGACTATAGCTTGCTGGTTGATATTCCCGTATTAAGTCTCTCCCCATTCCAGTCCAATCTTCACTCAACCATCAAAGTGATCTTCCTAAACTACAAGTCTGACTAAGTCACTGCCCCACCCCCTTTCATCAACCTCAACGTCTCCCTATTGTCTCCGGGATCAGATATCAAATATTTTCATTGGTTTTTAAAGCCCTTCTTAACCTGGCTCCCTCCTACCTTTCCAATCTCTTTTACACCTTATTTTCCTCCATGTCATCTGCAATCCATTGACAATGTCCTGCTTGGAGTTCTTTACCAAATATTCTTCCTTCAGATCTCTGTCTTCTAGCTTTCCTGCCAGTGTTCACATTCTAGCCCAAATCCTACTTTCTGTCAGAAACCTTTCCTGGCCCCCCTTAATCCTAGAACCTTCTTTCTAAGATTATCTCCAAATTTCACACACACACACACACACACATACGTGTGTGTGTGTGTGTGTTTGATACTTGTTTGCATATTAACTCTTCTATTAGAATAAGAATGTCTGGAAAGCAATGACTTTTTTTTCTTTCCTTTTTCTTTGCATCCTCATCACTTAGCATTGTGACCAATACATATTATCAATTTAATAAGTTTCTCTTGGGTTAACTCTCATATTGACTTGACTGTGGACAAATTCCTTAAGTTCTTTGATCAACAGTTTTTTTTTTAATCTGCAAAACTGACACAGATATGACAATTGTATCTACTTTGTAATGTCTTCTAACATAGATTTAGATTTTGAAGGGCTTTAGAATTCATCTAGTTCAAACACTTCATTTTTCTTATGAGAAATTGAAAGGTTGATTCACTTGCCTAATGTGACATAAATCATAGACCTAAGATTTGAACTGATGTTGCCAAATTCCAAATTTGGAACCCTTCCCATTTCACTATGATGATTGATCAAAAATAATTTTCAAAACTAAATGAAAGTGTATTATTATTATTGTTATCATCATCATCATCATTATTATCATTATCATTATCATTATTATTATTATTATTATTATTGCTTTTAGCTATCCATTAGGATGTGGATTGGGGAAGAGAATATAGGACAAGGAAACTTTAACAGGGATAGATGAAGGACAAAGAGGTTGAAGAGAAGACAAATTCTAGAGCACACACTAGTCAAGCCCATTCTTGCCACCAGTGAGCCAATATGAGAATACCATAATTCAACATAACATCAATAGGAACAGTGAATGATGAAGAGAGGAGACCCCAAAGTCAAGAATGTTCTGTTGCATTAGTCCTGATAAATATCAGGTTTGCTGTGTTTTTCTACTAGAGATATTTAAGAATTGAGTATTCGCTATCCCTTCTCTGTGTTTTTAAGGATTTTTTTCCATGTCCCAGCAGTAGACAGGGTCATTGAAGTTGATCTCAAATGCACTACAATGGAAAACTTTATACACAGTCAGTTTTATTAATGCAACATAAATTTGGACAATCTAAGCTGTTGCCACTAGTAATATGCCCATTATTAAAAGCCTGAATAATATTAACAATGCAAAGCATGCTTGTAGTGAAGAAATCCAGACAGTTTATTAAACTTTCATGTCATGATCATCTGCACTAGGGCTGCTCAGGCCTTCCTTACTGACGCCTTGGTATACATGCAACCTGATCCAGCCCCATGTAAATTTTTCTCTTTCCAAATATCACATATCAGAGGTCAAGGTCTCTGCTGAAATCACCAACCTCCAGAAAGGGATTTAGGTCTACAAAGAAACAAAGAGGTGTAATAATACAACCTTTTCTTTTATGAATAAGAAAAGTAAGATTGAGAAATGATAAAAAGAAGTGACCAAGTAGGTAGCTGAGCCAGGATTCTCATCCATATCCTTTGGCTTCAAATACAGTTTTCTCTCTACCATGGTAGCTTCTACTAATGTGAGAGTTGTATGTTTCATGTGCGAAGCCACCAGTTGATGCTGGGAATAAAAGTTGTGATCATTGTCTACAATTAGTCAGTCATGGCCTAGAAATTAGCACTGTACTTCTGCCTCCTTTCCCTGTCTCTGAGATATGATATTTTTACTAATTTATCCAGTAGCCAGGCCACTGTGATTCTTAGTACAGTTGCTCCAAGATAACCCCATGTGGATAGAGATTTTCATCCATTCCCATTTATTTTTTTTTCAGTATCCCTTTATGTGCTTTCTTTCACCATTAGAACAAAAGCGGCTGTGTTATCTTCTCCTAAATGTACCTTTCCCATGGTAAGCAATTAATACATGTTCATTCTATTTATTTTCTATTTATTTTTCTTACCTTGTCTCCATTGATTTTAGTGCTCTGAACTACCCATCATTTGCTACAACTCCAGATGGATATGACCAATTGGATATCTAATGACACTAACTACCACTGGTGAACATATATATGAAACATTCCTCCAGGGATATAATAGAGCCAACTTAATCTCTTAGTGGGATGTAGAAAACTCATGCAGGCAAAAGAGGTAACTAATGATACATAGATATAAACATTAGGAATATAAAAATAAAATAGGGAGCCTAGGGAAATGACAAAGTCATATTGGCTGAATAGTATTATATGACAGTGAAAAAGAGTTAATTGTATTTGAAGTCTCATCAAGAAACATACAGAACCCTAAATTCCACCCTGAACTTTACAGCTATGTCCTCTATACTCTTAGATATGCCTGTTATAGAAAATGTAAGAATCAACAGGCAGGTTTTATGGAACCCTAATTAAAAGCACTAATTTGGAAGGAAGATGGTCTACTCCATTTCTCCCCCAAATCCTAGAGTAATGGTTCATTTCCCCCTTTTTAATATCATGGACATCTTTGACAGGCTGAGGAAGCCTGTGGCAGATTTTTCGGAATAATGCATTGAAATGCTTAAAATGAAATACATAAAATTTCAAAGAAAAAAAAGTCTATCTATCTATCTATAGGTATCTATCTATCTATAGGTATCTATAGGTATACACACAAATATTATATACAAATATATATATAGATATATATACAAATATAGAGAGAGATAGATATACAAATATATATATATATTCACACACACATACATATATATATATATATAATATATATATTTTTTCCTCATCCACATTTATGTATCTCCAGAAATCTATCCACAGACCCACAGTCTGTGGATCCTAGGTGAAAAACTCCTGTCTTTGCTGGTCTAATGAAAATAATATGCAACTTCACAGAGCTCTAGGGTCTATAGCAGTAGTATGTATGTAAGAATTCCTTTGCTGCATATTAACTTAGAAAATCACATATTAACATTATCTATGTTCTATTGTATTTTTATTTACTTTGTTAAATATTTCCCAATAGTATTTTAATACAGTGGCCATGTTCAGGAGTTTTGGAGCAGTAATACAGCCTGTGGACTGAGTTTTAGTCACTTATGGTCTATAAGATTTGATTGCTTAGTTTCCAACTCAGCAGATAAATAACAGGTAGGTGATTATGATATTTTCTCCATTGCTCATGGGTGAGGTGACATTATTATTGATGGAGACAGACATTATGTCCTAGGGCATAGCAACTAATCTTTTTGGGCCAATCCAATCCAATCCAATTTAACGATGATTTCTTTCAGCACACGTTTTATGTGAGGCATTGTTTAAGGTTCAGGGGTGCTAGTTAAAAACATACCCAAACAAATATGAAAAAAAATGTAATTTCACTCAAACAGTTTCCTCTCTACTGTGGGATGCAACTTAAGGCAATACCAGGTAAATTGAGGAGGGAGAGACTAGTGACAAAGGGGAACAGGAAGGGCTTTAAATGTCATGTGACATCTGAGAGAATTAAGAAATGTAAGGGGCAGAAGCAAGGCAGCAGTACATTCCAGGAAGCAAATCACTCGATGCTCTTGCCTCATTTTCACCAACTGCTTCTATAAAAGAACCTGTTTAGGTGAGACGAACATGGACATTTTTTCCAGCTTAAATTTAATGATCTAATAAGTTGGAATTCAGATTCAGGCACTAGTCAATAAACTAACATAGACAGACAGATAGACAGACAGACAGACAGAGAGACAGACAGACAGACAGACAGATAGATAGATAGATAGATAGATAGATAGATAGATAGATAGATGGATAGATAGATAGATAGATATACAGTTATAACAGAATGAATGTTTATGTAATCCTTGAATATAGGAATGAATATATCATTCAGTTAAAATAAAATCAAATTCTTCCCAAGGCAGGAAATCGTGGGAAGAAAAGTCAATATGCCCCACTCAACATACAAAGAGAATAATTAAGCCTGTTTCAGTAGTATTTGTCACAAGCCATCTCTTGGAAATGAGTGAGAGAATATAGAAAATGGTAGATGAAGGGATGTTACATAATGTTAGACAGGAGTGCCAAGACATTCTATGTGCTAGACCTTGGGGAGAGTGGTTGACAAACAACAATTGGATTTAAGAAATTTTCAATCACAGCCCATAGCAAAAGATGGAGAGAGCTTTATTCTATCTTTTTCATCAGAGACACCTTCCCCTACTTACATTTAAGGGGGCTCAGTTATATAAAACTTCTCAGGAAGGGAAGTGAGAATAAGGGAATTATACAGATAGATTATAGTTACCATAATGGAATGAGGGGAGGGGCAAGGCAATTGATCTGTAAGAGCAGGGAGGTAGTAAGTCCTACCAATAGCAAATCAAAATGATTATCCATCTGTCTCTTCTTTTATGCTTACTTGAGGTCATTTTACAAGCTCATCATGGCTATTCTCTAAAGTGGCCACTATTGTTACTGAACAGATGAGAGTTCATAATGTCTAGATTTAGATCCAGAATGAATCTTAGATGTCCTTTTATCCAGCATCCTAGTTTTGTAGATGTTGAAATTGATCACCAAAGAGTTTAAGTCACATTGGTCATATAGGAGGTAAATGACAGAAATGGGATTTAAACTTAGTTTCTATGACTCAAGAAAGATCTTTCCACTATAATAGGCTGTTCAATATATCTTGTATCACAGGAGAAAAACACATTTGATTGAGGAAAAAGTAGCTTAAACTATGTCACTTGAGTAGTGGTGGCGAAACCAAGATTCAAAGCCAAACCTTTGAATGCTTGATGAAATGGTCTCTCCACCATGTCATTCTAACTTCTTCAGTAAGAAAAACCAAGTGAAATCTTGTTGGCATATGGGTTTAGCTCTGGGGAGACTTGGTGGCTTTCCCTATTTGCCTGAGTTTGGGTACCTCACTGTTGAATTATGCTGTGATCTGCTTGAAAAATAGTTATAGATACAAAAAGTGTTTGTAATGACATCACCACAAGTTCAGTGATAGCTACATCTTTCTTTATCAAATTCTGAGCATTTATTTCTTCTACTTAGGGTTCCTATTAGAAATCATGAAACCCTTGCAGTCAGTCTTTTCTTTGACACAAAAATTTTCCTCTGAAGTTTAGTTCAGACTCTAATCAAAGGAGCAATGTTTATAGGAATTCAGGATGGAATTTTTTTTAAAGAGGATAACCACTCCTAATTTCTTTCATAATCATCAATATTGAATGCTCCTACTGGGTCCAAAAGTGAGAAAAAAAACCTGTAGCTCCCACAGAAGGTCATATATACAGTAGTATAGGAGTCACATGCCAAAACCTAAAAGTATTTAATTATGTAATTTTAATTATCCTCAATTAGAATAAAATGAGAGGCTTATTCTTATTCTGAAGCATTAAAATATTGGTCATTATATGGACATGGCTTCCAATGTCATTATTTACACATAGCAGACTATCTAACTACGATCTACTTCCCCAGTGGTGTAAATTCATACACTGTCTCCAAAATTATACTTATTTCTCAGTTGCAAAGATAGAATTTCTATTGATGTACATGGATTTTGCTTTGACTGTCTGTCAAGTAAGCATTCTTCAAGGAAAGGAATGTTAGACCTCATCAAGGACAGAAATTTGACACATATCATAAAGCCCTGCCTAAGAAGGGACATTTCACCACTTTTCTCAACACCCAGCTCTTCACTCAGAATTAAGTTTTAATGAAGTCATATTAATATCCCCAAGTCTAAAAACACCATGGCAATGCCAGACTGCTAGAATGTCCTTTGAGTGTCTTATTAGTCTTTCAAGAAGTAAATCCCTATGTAACCAGTAGGAGTAACCCTCTGAAATGTCAGTGCCAACTAACCTGATTCCTACTCCTGCAGGATACATGTTGTATAGCCTCCTCACTATAATTACTGTTGCAAAAATTGGGAAATGAGGGAAGAGAGAAGCTTCCAGTAAATGCTCAGGAATGGCCTTCCTGTCTTTCTCTGCAGGTTGCTAAAATATCTCAGAAATGAGTATAATTTTGCTTGCTTGGAAAAAACCACGTGTGATATGATCTTCCTATGAAAGAAAATGTATTCTGAGCTCTGTCTTTTCTTCCAATCCAGTCACATCTCAAAATCAGTTGGCTACCACCAGCTGAGTATCATAGGATTTTAGAAGAAAAAAAAATCACTTCTCAGAAGCTTCCCAGAAGGGTGATGGCAAAGTAGTGCTTGGTGACATTCTGAGAACATTGTGGAGACAAAAACCCCAACAGCATCATGATGGTAATAATTACTTGTGGATTCTGTGAACAGGACAAGTAGCACCCTCTCAACTACAGTTCCTAGGGAATTAGGGGAATAGCTCTGGAACTCCCACCAACTGTCCTGACAGGTGAATGTTTCATAGGATCTTCTATTGGTTGTCTCCAGTCATAATTCATTTTCCTTTCCAGCTATCTTTTCACCAGATCCCCTGATGTGAGGTTTGTACATTTTGCCCCTTTTCCCTCATTCCTTCCACTGTCATCTCTTCTCTCCAATTTTTAAATTCTTGGAATATAATCAAATGGATATTGTCTTCACAACTAGAAAAAAAATCACTCTACCTTTCTATGGCTGCATTTACTATCAATGTGTAAGGAAAGGGGCAAAACAACTCCCATATATTTTAGCCTTAACCTTAACTGGGGAGAAAATTATCTCAATCAGCAAATCAATTAATGATAGGCTTTTGAATAAGTTCGCTCTGAATTGGAGTGATTTTGAAAAAGAACCATGTTTGGATAAGTGTTATAAATTGGTAGACTTCTATTCAATTAGTTAGAATAGGGATTATTTCAAAGGAAGTCAAAATATTACTTGTCAGTAAAACTCTTAAGTAAAAACAGTTTGGCAGAGAGGTGAAGAGGCCTCAGTTTATTTGTTACCTACACATCTTTGGTCAGAGTAAGACCTTGTGACCTTTCAATGGTCAAGAGAATTTTGGATTTCTTATCCTTTTATCAGTATTTTAGCATCTTCCTTGGGGGAAAGAAGTGGCTGGTGGCAGAGAAAAAATGCTGTAAAGATAGATAGACAGAGAGAGAAATATCTATCTCTATTGATACCTACCTAAATATAAATAGATATCTTTATCTATCTATAGATATCAATATCTATATAATATATATACATACATACATATATACATATATACATACATACATATATATATACACACATATCCTAATTCATTATTTCCCTTCAAATCATAGCTATATTGGATTTGTTTGTGCAAAAACTATTTTAAAATATTCTTTAATGACAATCATTCACCATCTTTTATGATGAATTATATTCCTGTTTTGGTCATGAACTCTTCCCCTATTCATTGAATTGAATTAGGGTTGGAGTCATGAAGATCAGCATTTACATCTGTCCTCAGGATGAGGGCAAATGAGTTATCTTCTGCTTTCTCAGTTTCATTACCAGGAAATTGGAAATAGTAATAACACAGGGTCATAGTAAGGATCAAATGAGATATTTGTAAAGCACTTATCACAATGTCTAGCATATAGAAAGTATTTTATAAATGTCTAATCCCCTCATGGAATCAAAAATTTTAAGGTCCCTTTTTTGAGTTCTCTATTTTAAAGAATTTCTATATTATTTCCTTGCAGATCTTGATCCTGTCCCCATGTTTTACTCATAGAAATACAAATCCCTGAAAGTGAAATAGAGAGCAGAAGTATTGCACCAAGGTAGGAATTTCCCTGTGTTTTTGATTGTTCAATTCTTTATTGCCCTTTCCCCTCCTATGATCATATTTTTCCCATGTGTTATTAAATCACTTCTCTGGATCCATGTTCTACCACTCTTTTGGTAGTTGTCCAATTGTCTAGTTGTCTAGGCCTTCTGATTCTCATACTGTTGAGGCAAGAAGAAGCACTAAATCCCTGTAGATCATACTCATTGCAAGCTCTGTATCTTGCATTATACATTATTTCCATTCCCCTAGAGAGTATTTATCAGCAGTATCCCTCCCACCATTATAATATTTCTCCCTTTATTTCTCCCACTTTCAATTCAACTTCTAACCCATTCTCTGAGAAACTCTCTTTTACATAAGAAAAGGTACATTAGTTAGTTTCCCTTTATTGTTAACATTTTACTTGATTTGGAAACTATATATTTCCTTATATCTTCTCTTTCCCTCTCTCTATCTTATCATTTTATGCTCCCTCCTGTCCTGAAGTTTTGTTTATCCTTAAGGAAGGAAATAAAGAAAGAAAGAAAGAAGGAAAAAAGAAAGAAAGAAAGAAAGGAAGAAAGAAAGAAAGAAAAAAGAAAAAAGAGAAATAAGGAAGGAAGAAAGAAAGAAAAAGAAAGAAATGAAGGGAGAGAGAGAGAGAGAGAGAGAGAGAGAGAGAGAGAGAGAGAGA